>NW_024582647.1:81629-97062 GCF_018398535.1 Haplochromis burtoni | reverse complement strand
CCTACTACCAATTAAGCATATTAGGTGATGCATCTCTGTAATGAGAAGGGGTGTGGTCTAATGACATCAACACCCTATATCAGGTGTGCATAATTATTAGGCAACGTCCTTTCCTTTGGCAAAATGGGTCAAAAGAAGGACTTGACAGGCTCAGAAAAGTCAAAAATAGTGAGATATCTTGCAGAGGGATGCAGCAGTCTCAAAATTGCAAAGCTTCTGAAGCGTGATCATCGAACAATCAAGCGTTTCATTCAAAATAGTCAACAGGGTCGCAAGAAGCGTGTGGAAAAACCAAGGCGCAAAATAACTGCCCATGAACTGAGAAAAGTCAAGCGTGCAGCTGCCAAGATGCCACTTGCCACCAGTTTGGCCATATTTCAGAGCTGCAACATCACTGGAGTGCCCAAAAGCACAAGGTGTGCAATACTCAGAGACATGGCCAAGGTAAGAAAGGCTGAAAGACGACCACCACTGAACAAGACACACAAGCTGAAACGTCAAGACTGGGCCAAGAAATATCTCAAGACTGGTTTTTCTAAGGTTTTATGGACTGATGAAATGAGAGTGAGTCTTGATGGGCCAGATGGATGGGCCCGTGGCTGGATTGGTAAAGGGCAGAGAGCTCCAGTCCGACTCAGACGCCAGCAAGGTGGAGGTGGAGTACTGGTTTGGGC
Organism: Haplochromis burtoni; assembly: GCF_018398535.1. NCBI lineage: Eukaryota > Metazoa > Chordata > Actinopteri > Cichliformes > Cichlidae > Haplochromis > Haplochromis burtoni. The sequence continues at coordinate 96,388 of NW_024582647.1, read as the reverse complement.
TGGTATCATCAAAGATGAGCTTGTGGGGCCTTTTCGGGTTGAGGATGGAGTCAAGCTCAACTCCCAGTCCTACTGCCAGTTTCTGGAAGACACCTTCTTCAAGCAGTGGTACAGGAAGAAGTCTGCATCCTTCAAGAAAAACATGATTTTCATGCAGGACAATGCTCCATCACACGCGTCCAAGTACTCCACAGCGTGGCTGGCAAGAAAGGGTATAAAAGAAGAAAAACTAATGACATGGCCACCTTGTTCACCTGATCTGAACCCCATTGAGAACCTGTGGTCCATCATCAAATGTGAGATTTACAAGGAGGGAAAACAGTACACCTCTCTGAACAGTGTCTGGGAGGCTGTGGTTGCTGCTGCACGCAATGTTGATGGTGAACAGATATCTCTAGGAGGGACAGCATCATTTGGAGACCCTGCAGGCTTAAGATGACCAACAGTCTCCTTTAAAAAGGACAGAGTCACAGGCTCAAACCTGTCAAAGACAGCAGAGCAGGAAACAGAGACTGAGAGGTCATGAGCACAAGGAGAGATTTGAGCCCTTGTGGAGGAGACCTTCTCAATAAAAAAGTGTATAAAAATTTTCACAGGCTTCTGATGAGGGCTCAATACAGTCAGTATATGGTGCATTAAGAACAGAGTTAATAGTTTTAAATATAACACGCGGGTTGTGGCAGTTTGACAAAATAATGTCAGATAAGTGTTTTCTTTTGGCATCTTTTACAGTTCTTTGATATTGACGCCAACAGTCCTTCAGCATCTGGAATGACACTTGTAGTTTGTCCTTTTTCCACTTGCGCTTAGCTCGACGGCAGTCACGTCTGACAGCTCGGGTCATGTCGTTCAGCCAGGGCTCAGATTTAGTTTTAGGCAGTCTGGTTTTTAATGGAGCCACAGTGTCCAAAGCAGTCCGACAGGTAGAATAAAACCATGAGCTCAGTTCCTCAGTCTGGCTGCATAAAAAATCCGGGATCTTACAGATCTGGTCAAAGACTGTTGAATAGTGTTCAGCAGTGGAGGAGTTAAAAACGCGACAGCGCTGAGCAGCAGCGCGAGGTTTAACTGAGGCACAGGCAAGAGGAACTTCAAACATCACAGGACTGTGGTCAGAAAACACAGCATCACAAATCTCTATGTTAAAAACAGAAAAACCATGAGATAAAACAAGATCAAGTGTGTGTCCACGTTCATGTGTGGGACCTGTCACACATTGCACCAGATTAAACGAATCAATAAGGTTTAAAAAGCCCTTCGCCATGGGTATATCAGGACAACACGTGAATATTAAAATCCCCAACAATAAGAACACGATCATATTTTGGCATGAATTCAGCCAAGAAGTCAGCAAAGTCACTCACAAAGTCCTTATTGTATTTTGGAAGCCGATAAACCACCGCACACAACACTGTGTGAGAGCAGCCCAGCTCAAACACAGACAGTCCAAAGCTGGTGAATGATGGGGTTGATAGCTGCTTACATTTAAAATGACTTTTAAAGATCGTAGCTATTCCTCCTCCTCGGCCCAACATACGTGGGGAATTAAAATAGCAGCAATCGCCAGGTAGAAGATCTGAGAAGATGCTGCACTCACCGGCGCCCAGCCACGTCTCGCACACAGAGAGAAAATCCAGTCCTCGGGATGTGAAAAAATCCTTCAGGATAAACGTTTTGTTCGCTAGGGACCTAGCATTTACCAGGCCAATCCTGGCGGTAAGCAGCGGATCCCGGTCGCTAGCCGTCCTAGAAGCCCGACACAGAGGCCGCAGGTTCCGCAGATTCACACCATGCCGGCGGGGAGAAGAGCAAGGTTTTCGGGACTGGAACATCCCATCCAGGCCGATGACAGGTACACAGGTGCTGCCGTTTGCCCTTTCTTCCTTGCCTTTCTTGTCCCTGAGTCTGCTTCGGCAGTAGGTTTCTCCTTGCTAAAGGGAGTTTTTCCTTCCCACTATTGTCAGTCTGCCCCAGGGCAGCTGTGGCTACAACTGTAGCTTGCCTTCACCAGTGTATGAATGTGAGAGTGAATGAATAGTGGTATTGTAAAGCGCTTTGAGGGGTTCCGAAAAGCGCTATATAAATGCAATCCATTATCATTATTATTATTATTATTATTATTATTATTGCCAAGTCCTTGAACTGAAGGGTAAGGGTGACATTACTTTGGCTCTGAGCCCATTCTTGTTTGCAGTGCTGATGGACAGATTGGCAGATGAGGTCTCTGTTGTGTTTTCTATGTGTATGTTCACCTTGCGAGCTGTACAGAGAGTAGGAAGCAGATAGAAGAGAGCCTGGGAAAGTGGAGGTATGCTCTGGAGAGAAAAGGAATGGACATCAGGGGAAAAAATGACAGAATACGTGTGTGAATAGGAGAGAGGTGGGTGAAATATCAAGGGTCAACTGCCCAAAGCCATGTACAGTACACAAAAGAGATGAAGAATAGAGTGCAAGCATGGTAGAGTGACCGAAGGATGTGACAGAAGGATAGCTGCAAGAATGAAAGGGAAGCTGTATAACGTAGTGGTAGTGAGATCTGCTATGATGTATGGTTTAGAGATGATGGAACTGACAAAAAGACAAGAGGCTGAACTGGAAGTGTTAGAGTTGAAGATGTTAAGATCAGAATCAGAATCAGAATCTTTATTGTCATTGTCAGAGGTACAACGAAATTAAAAATGGTCCCTGATCATTGCATCATCCCTAACGATATCAAAATATAAATAAAACAATAAAATTCAATAATAAAATAAATAGAATACTTAAAGTATAAGAGGTATCAACAAACATTCACATACGTTCCCTCATACATGCTTCAGTCAGCGCATAGATTAATACAAGAGTGGCGTGATTGGCATTTGTTTTGTAGCAGTATTCAGACGTATTATTGCAGTTAGATAAAAGCTGTGTGTGAGTCTATTACTCCTTACACTAATTGCTCTGTACTGTCTGCCTGAGGGCAACAGTTCAAACAGGGAGTGGCCAGGATGTGAGGTATCTTTTATGATGTTTTGGGCCTTTTTAAGAAGCGGGTGTTGTGTAGATCTTCCAGTGTGGGGAGAAGGCAGCTGGTGATCTTTTGGGCAGTGTTAATGATCTCTTGGAGTGCTTTCCTCTGAGCCACTGTGCAGCTAGTGTACCAGATGCATATGCAATAGGTTAGAACACTCTCAATGGTGGCTCTATAGAAGGACACCAGCAGTCTCTGTGTGATGTTATTCCTCCTGAGAATTCTCAGGAAGTACAGTCTCTGTTGTGCCTTTTTCAGTAGCTCGGAGGTGTTCCCACTCCAGGAAAGGTTCTCCTCTATGTTGACTCCCAGGAAGCAGAAGCCTGCCACCCTTTCTACACACACATTAATGAATAGTGGTTGGATCTCTGCCTTTTTCCTTTTCTATTATGAGGACTTTGGTTTTTGAAGTGTTGAGGAGGAGGTTATTGGCATTACACCATAATGACAGCTGCTCCACCTCGTCTCTGTATGCAGACTTGTCACCCCTGGAAATGAGCCCCACCACGGTGGTGTCGTCTCACAAAGATGTTGCTCCGGTGGAGAGGAGTGCAGTCGTGTGTGTAGAGAGCGTAGAGCAGTGGACTGAGCACACAGCCCTGGGGTGAGCCAGTGCTGAGACTCAGGGCTGAGGATGTGTGATGGCCAGCTCTGATTTTCTCTCTCTCGGGCGATCGTGGCTCAAGAGTTGGGCGTTCGCCTTGTAATCGGAAGGTTGCCGGTTCGAGCCCCAGCTTGGACAGTCTCGGTCGTTGTGTCCTTGGGCAAGACACTTCACCTGTTGCCTACTGGTGGTGGTCAGAGGGCCCGATGGCGCCAGTGTCCGGCAGCCTTGCCTCTGTCAGTGCGCCCCAGGGTGGCTGTGGCTACAATGTAGCTTGCCATCCATCACCAGTGTGTGAATGTGTGTGTGAATGGGTGGATGACTGAATATGTAAAGCGCTTTGGGGTCCTTAGGGACTAGTAAAGCGCTATATAAATACAGGCCATTTACCATTTACCATTTCTGTCTACAGCCCGAGAGGAAGCTCTTGATCCACATGCAGGTGCTGTATGGAAGCCCCAGGTCTTGTAGCTTGGCCACCAGTTTGTGTGGAAGGACGGTGTTAAAAGCTGAGCAGTAATCCACGAGGAGCATCCGCACGTAGCTCCCATGCTCATCCAGGTGTGTTACGGCAGCATGGAATGCTGTGGCTACAGCGTCTTGTGTGGACTGGTTTGCTCTGTAGGCAAACTGGTGAGGATCCAGGCTGCGGGGCAAGGCTGCTGTAATGTGTCTGCGGACCAGCTTCTCAACGCATTTCATTACCACTGGGTGAGTGGCATTGGTCTATAGTCATTCAGGCTGGTGATATGGGACTTCTTAGGCAAGGGGACTATGGTGGAGGACTTCAGGCAGAGTGGGACAGTCGCCTGTGCGAGGGATTTGTTGGGGATCCTGGTGAAGATCCCAGCCAGCTGTTCTGCACAATCCCTCAATATTCGATCTGGCACACCATCACGACCCGCCGCCTTCCTCGAGTTAACGGGCTGCAGCGTGCGCCTCACCTCTTGCTCTTCCAGGGTGAGGGTGGTGCTGCTGTGGGCGGCATGTTGCTGCTGTGGCTCCAGCAGCACCTCCGGTACCATGGCCTCAAAACAGGCGAAGGAGATATTCAGCTCCTCCGCCTGCGCCAGGTCACCTTCCACAGCTCCGAGATTGGGCTTATAGTTGGTTAGATGCTGGATGCCCTGCCACACCTGCCGGTTATTGTTACTCTCCAGATGGTCCTCAATCCTCCTCCTATTCTCCCCCTTCGCCTCTCTGATGCATTTCTTCAGGTTGGATCGGGCTGCGGTGTAGTGGCCCCTGTTGCCAGACCTGAACGCAATGTTCCTCTCCTTCAGCAGCTGCTTGACCTCCCAGGTCATCCAGGGCTTTTGGTTGGGATAAGCCCGGATACATTTGTCTACTGTAACAGTGTCTATGCAGTGTCCAGGTCCTGATGTTCAAAGATATCCTAGTTCTGTCAAAACAGTCCTGCAGCTGCTGAGGGGCACCTTCTGGCCAAATGGTAATATTCTTTGTGTGTTATTCTGTGTGAGCTATTCTTGAGGGGGGCATATGCAGGTATTAGAAACAGTGACAATGGTCAGACTGACCCAGATGTGGCAGAGGTCTGGCCCTGTAGCCCATTTTGATGTTGGAATAAACTTTGTCCAGAATCTTGTCACCCCTAGTGGCACACTTGACGTGCTGGTGGAATTTGGGGATTGCTGCTTTTTAAGTCTGCATGATTAAAGTCCCCTGCTACGATAAGTAAAGCGTCAGGGTAAATGCTCTGTTTATTATTGATGTTTGCGTGCAGAAGTGCGATCGCCAACTTAGCATTAGCATCTGGTGGTATGTAAACAGCTGTTATTATGACAACGGTGAACTTCCTAGGTAGGTAGATGGGCCTGCATTTGACAGTCAGATATTCAATGACGGTCAGTGACGGTCTGTTATCACTGTGTTTGCACACCAGCTGTTGTTCCTTTGCACTTACCGGAGTCCACTGTTCGGTTATGTCTCTGTGTGGTGTAGCCTGCTAGCTCAATTGCAGAGTCCGGAATGGATTGGTGTAGCCAGGATTCGGTGATAAGAAGGATGCATGAGTCTTTGATGTAGTTATTTGCTGCTATTTGCAACCTCAGTTCATCCAACTTGTTCGCAAGGGATCTAGCATTTGCGATGAATAGACTGGGGAGCGGTGGTTTAAGTGGCTGCCTCCATAGCCTGGCTAGCGCGCTGGCCCTGCATCCTCGCCTTCTCCTTCTCTCACGACGCCACCTGCGCCTCCACCCCGAAGGGATAACAATCCATGGGCAGCCTGGACTCCTCGCTATTTCCACCAGTATCTTGTGTAAGCGGACAAATTTGCTAGTCAAACTCTCGCGGTAACTTAGTCCAATCTTGAGGAGACCATGTCAGCTACAGATGTTATTTGCTTGGCTGGTAGAACACAAAAACAAATACAAGGTGTACAAAATTATCCAAACATAGCATCGATCGGTGGGACACTGAGCTGCTGCAACTACATGCGCCGCCATCTTGGTTTTGTCCAAGATGATTTTCAGTGGAGTGACCAGGAGGGACAGGATTATTAAGAAGTGCATCTGAGGGACAGCTCAGGTTCAGCAGGTTGGTGTTAAAGAGGCATGGCTGAGATGATTTGGACATGTGCAGTGGAGAAATTGTGGATATACTTGACAAAGAATGACAAAGAATGTCAAAGATGGAGCTGCCCGGCACAAAAAAAGAGGAAGACCCCAGAGAAGATTCAGAGGGTTGGTGTGATGCTGTGTCACACCAGGTAAGATGGAGGCAGATGATCCGCTGTGGTGACTCCTAATGGCAGCAACCAAAATAAAATAATTTTTTTTACATTTTTTCCTAAACAAAAGCACCCAGTGATACAACTTATTGCAAATACCTGTGTTTAAAGATAGTTTAAATCTTTCTAAAATTAACTAAAGCCTCCAACAAAATGTGACGGAACAACGAGTCTAAGTTTATATTGAAAATGTCTTTATATTGAGATGAGGTGATATGAGTTAAAGTTTAAATTTCCTCACTTTCATGACGTAAGATTAAAACAGCCTTTGAAAGGCGCAACACTTGTGACCAATTGCTTGGGAGTTGCAGATTTAAGCCCCTGTCAATAACATAGACCTCATAAATATTTCCACATCAGCGTCACCACTGTAGGCACTAATTGAACCACTTATGTACTAAAATATATTCAGAAATCACTGGAGATGCATGTCTCCAAAACAAATCTCAAGCCTGGTTTTAAAAATTGTTTAAATGTGCTGCAGTGGAAAGGTCGAGGGAGAAGACAGACACGAGGCCTGTTTGATCCCGCTAGTGTCTCCCCTCTCAGGGCTCACACCTGGTTGATGGAAGCTGTCATGTGCTACACAGATCTTTTTTTGGCCTGCCGCTTCATATGCTAAGGTTAGACTGTAGCCAAACATGCTATTGACATACTGTGCTCTAGACATCGACAGCCCCTACCCACCCGACCCCTCACCCACAGTTCCCTCCCTCCCATCACTTCATCTGACCCTTGATCTGCTGGAAGAACCTTGTTTTCTTTCATCCATTTTTTCTCCCCAATGAAAATGCATGTTGCTATTAGCACAAAATGGACAGCTAACTGCAAAAACTGAGCTTTCTGATGTGTGCTGCATACATCACTGCTGTGAACAGGACATGGTGTTAAATATTAAATAGGAGAACCTTGACAGAAGGCCCTGACTGCTCCTCTGGGAAAGGCCATTTGATTCAATACTTGTGCTTCTATTCTACCCATTTGGCTCAAATTAGTGCGTTAGAGCTCTATTAAATGGAGGACAGAAAATGAAGATTTGATAAAGCCTGTGCCAGTGTCTCAACAGGGGCATGTTATATGGGTGTGTGGTACAGCAGCTGAATATTCCACCCTGCATTTCACTTTCTCTCCCTTTCTGGTTTATTCATGGCAACCTGATGTTTTGCTGTTTTGCTTGCTACTTACCTTTTTATTAGGGTGTTAATCTCTCCAAAGTGGAATGGCAGCATAAAACCAGTTAATTTGGTCCATGCAGGATGACACACTCTTTAGGCTTAGGCCTCATTGTACTTAATGTCTCAGAAAACAATGCAATATCATTATGGGCACAGACTAAGGTACAAACATATGGAAATAAAAACAAAAGTGGCATTGAGGTTGATTCACTGAGGGTGTAAGGCAAAATATAAACAGTAGGAATAGTTCAGTTCAGTTGTTGTTTGAACAACACCACTTTGCTTTCAAATTGCATAGTTGTTGTAGACCTGTGATATACTTTACCTGGTCGAATTTGCACGCGACCAGTTTTCATTTATTTTTCCTGAAATATCTGGCTCTTGAATTGACTGTCTTTCTGTTTCTACATGCTTTATCAGTCCTGTGCATAGATTGTAGATGAAAGATCGGTGTTGTCAGTCGTCCTCATTTTGAAGTGAAGCAACTGCTGCCATGTTTGTTTTTTGGGGATGGAAGAGAACATATTGGGATTTCAGGGCAGAGTTCAAAGTTATCAGCAAGCTGCTTCCATTAGCTTGCATATGTGGGTAAGTAGTGCAAACTAATAGAGTAGTAAAACACTAGACTGGCATGTGCTTTATTTTTGAAAATAAAGCACTTTATTTTTGAAAATAAAGCACATACCATATGACAGGGCAAGATTATTTGCCATTAAAATGTTTCAAAAGGGACCAATGTGGTGAACAAGATGAGTTCAATGACTTTAGATGGTGAAAGAAGAGTCATAAAACAATTCACTGAGTGTAATCAAAGGACTGGCATTTATTTAGTACTTTTCTAGTAATATTGAACACAGGATGAAGGTTTTCCAAAGGAGTTACAGTGGCAAGGTGAATTATGCAAACCACCTGGAATGACTTGGGTTTCTTCATTAATTGGTGTTAAAGCGTGATGTGATCTTCGACACAGACTAACAAAGTTGAAATGTTTCCAGTGTTAGTCATTATCCCGCCACATTATCCCAGCTCCTAATGAGCTTCAGCTGGACAGTCACCCTGACACATTTCCCCCTCGTGCACCCTTTTTACACCATATGTAGCACCACAAGTTCTTTGTCAAACAATTCAACATTAGTTTCATGTGTGCATAAAACACTTTCTCCCACAGGCCCAGGTGTGGTGTCCTGAGATGGACTCCATGCTGCATGCATGATTTGTGTATTACAGCCTGATAAGCACAGATTTCCTTAGCTGTTACCCTGGGCTTCCTTCACACCTCATTGAGCATTCTGTGTTGTGCTTTCAGAGTCTTATTAGATGGGCTTGAGAGAGCAACAACTAAATAGTCTCCATTTATAGATAAACTGTCTATAAATGGAGACAGTTTATCTATAAATGTCCTTTTGTGGACTGAAGAATAAATCTAAATTCCATGAATGACTTTGTAAACATTTCAAGATTTATGTAAATCAACTTTCATTAACTGCAAGTCTTGACACGTCTTCCATGTTGGACTTGTGTTAAGATGTTTTCATAACTCAGAGACATCATGATACTGCGCCTGTCCCAGGGTTTTGAGTTCTTTGAAATTCTGAATTCATTGTGATGCCGTGTTCTTCGTTTTTTGTTTAAGTGCTAGTATTTTTAGGTTTTACTTCCTGTTGCTGTTTCCACTTCCCTGATTAACCTGCATGAATAAATATTCCTGTCCTTTCTTCATTCTCCTTGTCATTGGCGTGTATCTACTCCCATGTGCTGTTTGTCTGTCTCCTTGTGAAGACTTGGATTTCTGTTTATTCCCTTTTGGACTTGGCTCACCCTAATAAAGATTAATGTTATGTTTGTTTAATTCTTGTTTTGGACCCATTCCTGTACAACACAAGACATAAGAAGCAGTAGCCCAAACTGATTTCAATGACTGTCCTTCAGAAGCCTGTACTATCTGGAGCTTGGCACAGTAACATAAGGTTTAACCTTGGATTTTCAGTCTTATGAAGGTGGTCCATTTCTTACTGGGGTATATTGCCATGGTAACTTGTGCTGCAGATATAACTTGCACCAGAGCAGGTCCTAGAGAAGCAATCAATATGTATAAAAGCCAGAGTTTACTAAAATGGTAAATGGCCTGTATTTGTATAGTGCTTTAGTCCCTAAGACACTACATTCAGTCATTCACCCATTCATTCACACACTGGTGATGGCAAGCTACATTGTAGCCACAGCTGCCCTGTGGCGCACTGACAGAGGCAAGGCTGCCGGACACTGGCGCCACCGGGTCCTCTGACCACCATCAGTAGGCAACGGGTGAAGTGTCTTGCCCAAGGACACAACGACTGAGACTGAGCCGGGGCTCAAACCTTCCTCAACTTTCCTATTACAATACGAACTCCCTAGATGGTTGAGCTGGTCTCCAGAGTGAACGAAAAAGAAGCCAAGCTCTTTCAAGACTGATGAAAAATATCTAGGTGATGGTTTCATGAAGCTGGTTGAGAGAATGCCAACTGTGTTGAAAGCCAAGTTGTTGTTTTTTTGTTCTCTTTGAAGAATCTAACATTTAAAACATATTTTTGATTTGTTTAGACTTTTATTGTCGCTTTTGTTTTTCTGAGAGGAGATGAGAAAACTTAAAATTTACATTTTTAAAGTTTATTAAATGGTTCAAGTTACACAACGCCATGGTCTGACTGGGACTGGATAGACCATTAACTCCATTCCCTTGTGAACCAAGTTTTTAAATATCATACAAACAAGACATGAATATGATTGGTTAAAAACCTAATGAGAAGCCACAGTTTAGACTGGTGTTTGGTCCAGTTTCCGCTTTTCTCTGCTCCAATCAGATGCTTTCTCCCTGTAAAAATAAACTCTTCTTTATCGCCCTCATGCTATGCAGGTTAATTTCCACAGCTGCTTCACCCTGACTGTCCAAGCTTATGGGTTCTTCCCAGCACCCATCTCAACACCCAACACAATGCACAAATGTGTAAAATAAAGATTAAAAAAAAAAAAGTAAAACCTTAACAGCGTTACATTTTCAGCTGGGAGCACACTTATCCTTTTCACACCCCTGTGCAAAACTCACCATCTGCCTAATGAAAAGATGAGACTCTGAGGCAAAAAATAAAAATAACAAGTAACTGGTTCATGGCTTATTTTTACTAACTACTTTAGTTTAGTTTATTTTAGTTTTTTAATCATTGTTATCGTGGATGCACTGAACAAGAGGCACAGCCTGAGGGGGCCACAGCCAATATGCTGTTTGTTGTTAGAATTAATCTACCTAAGTTCTCTGGTAAAGGTGTTAGAGTTAACTAAACATGAGTACAATTAAATGGACAGTATGTAAATTCATTACAGGCCATATTATTTCTCAGATCATGTCAGAAGTTTAGGTGACTCCTAACTGTTTAGCTGCAGGGACAATTCTTATTATAAGCTACCAAATCAGTAACTCTCCACATGGAATTGTCAATGACCCCCATGAAGGGGGACGTTACCAGTGGGAGGGGGCCGCTCTTTTGAAATTAAGACACCAGTTGCATATCTCCAGTTCAAGCACTGCTACAAGCAGCTTTATTAACTATTCCCAAAAAAATGTCATTAAAAATAGCGCACATGTTGGTTGAACTAAAAAACTCAGTTAAGAAACAAGGAAACAAACAGAGGTCGGAGCACGGTGTGGAGCACTATTGAGTTACTACTCTCTAGTTCTGTGATCACACACTGAAACCACTGCACACAATTCAGTTAGCTCACCCGGTGCCACCAAAAACCTGACTCCCTGTGTGAACACTGGCTGCTACCAGGAAACCCTACAAGGGACGGCCAGGGTTAAAGCACCACTGACACAATTTCTAAAATAAAACTGGAAACAAAAAAAAATAAAATGAAGTTTAAAACTTGCAGGATGATAATCAGCACTTGACAAACACTTAAAGAAAACAGTTCAGGCAGCTACAGATTAAGATTCTTGAGCATGCAGTTCATTATCAGAAGTTATCAGTTAATCAGTTATAGTAACTCATTAGCTGATAATACATTTGCTGCACATAGCTTACCATGGCAAAAAGGCCTACCACAAAGGGTGCACGACCTTTTGCTACCTACAAATCTCCCACTATTTTCAGTCAATCTCCTATACACTACACCAGCTTTGTGGTGAGGGTTTTTACATGGGTGTATATGAGGACTGACTGAATTTTTGTATTCAGGGACGATTGTGGCTCAAGAGTTGGGAGTTTGCCTTATAGTTGGAAGGTTGCTGGTTACAAATACAGACCATTTACCAGCTTCTTGTGGACTGTTTTTTGAACTGCCTTGCTATTTAGTCCATCCTCACTTCAACGACCACTTTGCCCAAATCTGCCCATGATGTAAATGGTAAATGGACTGATTCTTATATAGCATTTTTCTACTCTCCTGGAGTACTCAAAGTGCTGTATACAACATGCCACATTCACCCAATCACACACATTCTCACAAGCACTGACTCTAACGACATTCACACACATTCACACTCCGATGAAGGCTGCTCTAACATGAACCAAACCTAGCTGTATGTCATAAATGTATGGGGGACTGTAGTTAGATAAAAGATGATTAATTACTGCTGGGATGAGGATGGGATTTTGAGCCGGAGCTGTGTGTGTATGACTGAATACATGGAGAACTGTTGACTATTTCGAGCAGCAGGGTAACGGTAGCTGAACTGAGCAGAGTCTAGACTGTGGTGCACTATGCCTTGCAAATAAAGAGTGAAATCCAAAGCAGTGCAGTCAAGCTGAGGAGGTGAAGCAGTGTGGACAGTCGATGAGAAGCTGCAGGGTTGATCTGGATGAGAAGTTATTGTTCTACTTTTACCAAAAATTATTTAAAATGTGTTTCTCTCTTTCACACTGGCTGTGTGATTATGCCATCTTTATTGCGGGGCAGCTAATGTTACACATTATTCAAAATTAATTTTTAACTTTTTACAATGTTTTTATTTATTTTATAATCATTCATTATAATTATTTATTTTTATAATATTATTTGTTATAACTTTTTTTATTAGTTTGTGATTTGATAGCATTTATAAACCCACTAAAAATTAGCCTTAAAAATGTCTTAATTCAAATATGAAACATTAGATGACAATAAAAGCTTTTTCAAGAAATAATTTATTTCTCAAAATGTAAAAATACACCTTACATTCTGATCTGTTCCATTCAATTTTGTGATGTTTGCTGTTCACTTTGACACATTTCTGACACATGGCCTTGGTCGCTAAGAGAGCTACTATAGCATGGAGGAAGTCAAAGGCTCAGTGGTGCTAAAAGCTTTTCTTTGTATGTGTGCAAAAGTTTTTGATCTAACCACAAAAAGTGAGCGACGGTACTTCCCCTTACTGGCTTCTCGCTACCTCTTACTCTTGTTTTGTGGAGTACAACACTTGTTGGGTACCTTTTATTAAAAAGTTGAAATGGTGCATCCCAACAGTAAATACTCTGCTAAAGCATTGGTAGTCGAACATCAAAGATAACGCAGCTACTGACTTGATTTTTTATTACAGCTATCATCATGCTAATAATTCCCCCGCCATTACCACCACTTCTGAAGCCAAAACTATGCCCTTGTATCCAGTGCATAATATATCATTCTGAATGTGTCCATTAAACTTAATGAGGTTAAATTTGGCTTCTAGTGGCGAGGCTACCTTTACTGTAGGAAATGTTGTGAGCCCCGCACCCCTACCACCACCACACACACAGATACAGTAGTGTGATAATGTGCTTTTTAAAACAGTCATTAATAACAATCTAAGAACTATGCAAAACACAGAATCCTACAGTGAGGCATTAGGATTTATTAAGACAATACGAGGTCATGAATTTCTGTGTGTAGGCTTTCATTTCAGGAACTCGATAATGACCTTGATTCAGAGACAAATCTTGTGATGCAGCCATGAATAATTTTGTGTAGCACTAAATCTGAGAGCACTACATTTCCTGCTGGCAAATAATAAAACGCTTCTCACCTCATATATTATAATCTCACCTTCCATAATCTGGTTGATGCATCATCATTTCAGGGGAGGAAGTAAGTCTTCTGAGGTGTCTATTTTAGTTAATCATGCCAACTCTCACAATATGTTGCTACACACTCTTAAATGCATTATTCATCAGAGAATTATCACTCGCTTTTAGACTGGTCCCCCGCACGCTGTGGAAATCATGTTTCTGTAAGAATAAAAATCTCATTTAGCTGTACATACATGTTGAGGATGTAATTTAGGAAAGCCCGAGTTGCATATTTGTAGAGGACTCTCATCTTGTTTGTGCTGGATTAGCATCTGAACCCCAAATGTCATTATACTGAAGTAAACAATGAACTTTGCAAATAAAGATATTGACCTTTTGTTATCGATCTTCAAATATATCCCTCTGTTGAAATTAGATTTAATTAGATGCTCAAAATAACCTGGACTTTAATTAACTAGATCTTCTTAATCGACACAGTACACAAACATCTTAATTAAAATCATTTTATCTATAGCGCTAAGATGACCGTTAATACTTCCTCCTCCACCACCTAATCGTCATTAAAAAGCAATACTGCAGTGAAAAGGGAAGCAGAGCAAAACACAAATGAAGAAAAGGGGCAAATATTGGAGAGAGGAGGGTTTGTTTGGTTGACTTGTAATGAGGATAGTGCTGCTGATGGGGGTGTGGTGTGCAATATGTTATGGATTAGTGTCATACAAGACAGCATTTCTGGCCTGCAAACATTCACACTGCATATTCAGTCGAGATGATGTCTTAATGATTTCACAATTGCTCATAGCCTCAGGCTCCCTCACTTCACTCGATTTATAGCTGTGGGCGTTCCAGCCTGTATATAAAACTGCGTTCAAGTTCAGTGTGGTTTATGGGTAACAAAGTCATCCAGCAAAAGTAAATAATATGTAAATCTCCATGACAGGAAGATATATGATCATTACTCCAAAATAAGAGCCCTACCCTGTCACGAAATCATTTAGAGTGGATTTATAGCATTTGAAAACATGATGGTGTGGAGTTTCAAAGAAAAAAAAAGAATATCAAGATAATTTTCGAACAGCTGATGGCCTTGTTAACTGGAAAAACAAAGATGCTGAAGATGTTTCTGAGAAAAGGGCTTACTTGTAGGTGATCACGATATTTATACATGCACCTGGAAAAACCTGCTTTTATATATATA
>NW_024582647.1:76292-81608 GCF_018398535.1 Haplochromis burtoni | reverse complement strand
GTTATTTAGATTTCACTACAATATTCATTCGTGCAATTTTATATTTCATTTATTTTTATTACTTTTGTTACCTTTTGATATTTTGAAGTATGCAAGATTTAATTAGTGTGACTTTTTTCAGGAGATCTACTAACAACAGTGCCAGTTCCTTTTAATAATGACCAGGCCAAGGGAAAAATTAGTGGGTCAGAAATGAGCAGACCTGATAAAGGAGCAAGTAATCTACAAACAAAAAAAGTATAAAAGTATAAGTGAAGGAAGCAGCATGGCAATTAAGAAGTGAGCTGGTGAATGTGTGTAGATAAATGTGTGAGATCTCTTGATAACGTTACAGTTCAGGTGGAGTGCATGAATCATTCGAAGGAGGGCTGTGTTATTATAAACAACTTCACCATATAAACCTGAAACATAACTTTTAGAATCTGTAGAAGAAAAAAAGATTGTGACACAAAGGACTCGCACGTACACACTGTTAAACCCAGTTAAAGCACTGCACTGTTCCAAAAAATAGTAATGTCAAATTATTTTTCTGTGTATTTTACAGTTGTGTACTGTTTTTCTAGAATATCATTACATTTACATAAGTAGACTGTGATCTGACACGTCAAATGTAAAATAACATAACATCACTGTAAATGTAATAAAACACAATTTACCTGTTTTCTAATATATTTTTTTGTACATATGCATATTTAGATTGTAAAAATACATCCAGAAATGTATCATAATTTCATGAATATTTGTCTGTTATGTGAGATAATGATCTGTTAAAGTCAAATGTAATACTATGGAAAAATATATAAAATGATCGAAAATTAATGAGAATAATCAATCATTAAAGGAGTATTTGAATTATAATTTTGCTGAAAATTTCATGTCACCTAGGTCTGATTCAATAATTCAGAGGTAACAAGTGAAAATATAATTAATAGGAATAAAAACTAAAAAAAACATATTGTGGCGTGTTGGGGGAACAGCTAGTTCTCTCCCATCATGCCTTGGGACATGTGCTGCTGTTTAGATGTTCTTGTTTTATTGTTTATGGTTACGTTACTTTTAACTGTTATCTTGAATGTTGTGTTTACACCGTGGTGCAGCGTCACTGACAGTTGTTGTTTTGTAGAGAGAGTGCTGCACCATGAGTGACTTCTGTTGTGCTGTTGTTGAACCTTGAGGCACATTATAGCACTGGCAAGTGTTTTAATAAGGAGCTCCCCCTACCAGCTTGGGGTTGAATAACAAGCTCTGTTTTTCTCTGTGAGCTTCTTTGTTAAGATTCCTCTGCATGCCACAATGTAAGACATTGCACAGCCACACTGTGCTAATTACATATTTTGAAAAAGAAATGTAGAAGTAGGAATTGCAATTAATATAAATAACATGACGCTAAGCATCGGCCAATGAATGTGAACTAACAACAAGAAGGTTGTGGGTATGGCTGACAGTAGGTAAAAACCCTAATATGAGCGTATTTTACTGTGAATTGGACAGTAATGTTCTGTTCTTGTAGAATATCATTAAAGTTACGTAAATAGACTTTGACTTCACATTTTGAATGTAAATTAACGTTAAATCACTGTAATGTAATACAACATAATTGTCATGATTATTAAATGTATCTGTCTGTACATATGCATATTTAGATTGTTAAAATACATTCACAAATGTATTATGATTTCACAAATATCTGTCCGTTATTTGAAAGATTGAACTGTTGAATTCAAATGTAATGCTATGGAAAAGTATATAACATGATCCCTATAAGCTTGTGTTACATCACATAAGTATTATTATCATTGCTAGCTAGGGTGATCGTGGCTCAAGAGTTGGCAGTTCGCCTTGTGATCAGAAGGTTGCTGGTTCGCGCCCCGCTCTCGGACACTCTCCGTTGTTGTGTCCGTGGTGAAGACTCTTCGCCTACTAGTTATGGCCAAAGGGGCCAATGGTGCGATATGGCAGCCTCGCCTCTGTCCCAGGGCATGCAATCCATTATTATTTAAACCAGCTGTTAACTGTATATTTCTGTACATTTACGTATTATGATTCATATTTCCACATTCAGTGACCTTGTTTATAGGTAATTTCATTGTTTAATCACGTTAAAATGTTCCTAATTTAATGTCTAAAAGCACTTGGAAAAGGCAGAATCCCATGTAAAATTAGCGCAACAAACTCTATTTTCATTACTGAAAATGACCGTATTTTTATGGGACAGTCATTTTCTGTTATTTTACGGTCGTATTTTGGCACCCCAGCTGCCGGAATATTACCGTTTTTTTAAGATGTTTTTTTTTCCTATTTATAGATGATTTCATTGTTTAATGACATCAACATGTTCCTAATTTAATGTTTAGCGGCACTTGAAAAAGGCGAGATCCCATGTCAAATTAGCACAACTAATTGTATTTTCATTACTGGAAATGACCGTATTTTTATGCGGGAGTTATTTTCTGTAATTATATGGTCGTATTTTGGCGCCCCAGCTGCCGGGATATCACCGTTTTTTCAAGATGCTTTTTCTAACAGTGTGGTTTGTTTTATTTGCAGCCTTTTCCAAGTTCGCTCTGAGCAGCTTTTCAGCTGACTTTTTCATCATGGAACCGTCCCCTCCAGCAGGTAACTGAAATAGCAAGACTGATCACACAAATCAGTCCAAGCTGCTCTGCCCACCAAACCCACTGCCCCACCACTTCTCTGCAGACCACACCCTTGCCACATACCCCTGCCACAGCCATCTGCACCCTTGAACTTAAAAGGCTGGAGGGCCAGATACCACCGGGTGATCCAGGCGTTCGCATCCTTCATGCAGTGGAGCTATTGCAGAGGTGCATAGTTTGAACAGAGGTTGAATGAGGATCCCAGGAGGTAATAACAAAGAGAATTGACTTCCCACCGGATGGTCAGACACTCCTTCTCCCCTTTCGGATGAGATCGGTCAAGGGGCTGGTCACTTCCGCATAGCCAGGCACAAACCGGCGGTAGTAACTAGCCAATGCTCACCTCTTTCTTGGTCTTGGGACGTGGCCAGGATGCGACGGCTGTTGTTTTCTCCACCTGTGGGCACACCTGCCTCCCTCCCAAGTGTTACCCCAGATGCTGTATGTCCCTCTGTCCAACCACACACTTCTTCCAGTTGGCCGTGAGCCACGCCTGCCTCAGATACTCCAGGACTGCAGCCACCTACTGCACATGCTCCACCCAGGTGTCACTATGGACGTCATACAACTAGGAGGTAGCATTTGCAGCTTGTGGATGCAGAGCCGGGTCCATGAGGCGTTGAAAAGTGGCTGGGGCTCCAAGCAAGTTGAATGGAAGTGTAACAAATTGGTACAAACCATATGGAATGGAAAAGGCCGTTTTTTCGTTGGACTTACATTGCATATAAAGGAATCTGCCAGTAGCCTTTGGTTAAATCCAGTGTCATGAAAACCGGTCCAGGAGCTCGTCATCCCGGGTCATGGAATAAGCATCAATTCGCAAGCATCATAGCGGTAGTCAGCACAGAAACGTATAGACTCACCTTTCTTCACTACAAGAATTATAGGGCTACACCACGTATAGTACAATTCTTACACCTTGTCTAGTGCTGAAAATTGCCTAAGGGGGGTGTGGCTTCCTGCTGAACAAAAACTGCCTTCACACTATGGATTTTGCCCTTGTATTTTTATTTGCAGTGGCACTATGGGATATTTGTGTATGTCCCCATGCACACATCTGACCTTCACCCACTCTGCCTCCAACAATGCCTCGGGCTGTACCAGGGTATGGTGGACCATGGTCTCTGTGCTGCCCAAGTCCACCATAGCCTTGCATACACCCGCTTGACAGCTTACTGCAGGGGTCGGCAACTCTGGGCAATAGTGATGGGTCGGTTGCAAACGAAATGGCTCTTAGAGCCGGATATTTGAAGTGAACGATGCGAGCCGGCTCCTTATTGGGAATCGTGGGGGTTTTTTTCTTTCTCTTGCCCTCTCTTTCACTTTTTTTCGCTTCACGCTGCAAGTCACCCTTGTGTTTGCGCTGAGCAGAGCCTTGCGTTTGCGCCCCTCCCCCCTCTGCTCAGTGCTGAGCTGATGGGGTGGGGCGGTAGTTACACTCGCAACAGCAGTAGCACACAACAAGAGCAGGAGGGAGATTGAAAGAAAGAGACAACACCATCACATTGGAAAGGTACAGTAAAGAAAATGAGTGACACCAAGAAAAGAAGCAAAGTCTGGAACCATTTCAATCTTATTCACAAAACAAAGGCAGAGTGTAGAGTCTACAAGAAAAGGATATCATATAGAGGTGGCTCCACAAACAACATGCACAGGCACCTGAGAACTATCTACCCATCAGTGCAATGGGAAAATAAAATGCAGTCAGTTGAGTGTGATATTAATATTTCTAAATGCCAACTTTTCCCTTAACCCTTGTGCGCCCGCCTGTTCTCGGGGCGTGGGTCGTGGTGACCCCCCGAGGGGCGTGTGTGTGTGTGTTGTTATTAGGATGGTATTGATGATGATGATGATGATGATGATGAGGAGTGTGTGTGTGTGTGTGTTGTTATTAGGATGGTATTGATGATGATGGTGGTGATGATGATGATCATGATGATGATCATGATGATGGTGGCGATGGGGGGGGTCTTGGTATCCCCCCTGGGGGGGGTATGTGTGTTTTATGATGATTAGGGTGGGGGTCACTAGGACCCCCACGGGGCATATGTGATGATAATGATGATGATGATGATGATGGTGATGATGATGATGATGATAGGTTTGGGGTCACTAGGACCCCCACGGGGCATATGTGATGATGATGATGATGATGATGATAGGGTTGGGGTCACTAGGACCCCCACGGGGGCATATGTGATGATGATGATGATGATGATGATGATGATAGGTTTGGGGTCACTAAGACCCCCACGGGGGCATATATTGTGTTATGATGATGATGATGATGGTGATGATGATGATAGGTTTGGGGTGGGGGGGGTCGCTAGGGGACCACCGTTGGGGCGCTCGTGTTATCACGGCGTCGGTGGCGTCTGGGGAGCGGCAGCGCGGGAAGAAGAAGCGGCGCAGTTGGGACAGTACGTGACGGCGCGAGAGAGAGAGAGAGAGAGATGTGAGAAAGTGTGGGGGAGATTGGGGCAGAAACACAAGGAGAAGAGACGTGAGTTTGACAGAGAAAGCGTGGAAGACATAAAGAGTCATGCGAAAGCACAAACGTGGAACCCAACACGAATATACAACGAAGCGAACTAGCCTGTTTTCGCCATTCCCGCTCCTATTCCTCCTCTCTTACCCCAGTCACACACACACACACACA
>NW_024582647.1:42563-50848 GCF_018398535.1 Haplochromis burtoni | reverse complement strand
AAAAAAAAAAAGAAAGAAAAAAAAAAAAACCTCCAGGAAACAGAAGCAGAGAAGATCATACTGCAGCAGACTTTGCAAGACGAGCCAAAAAAAAAAAAAAAAGGCCAACATTACAAAACCAGATAATTCTCAGGCTCAAAAGGAGACACTGCAGGGGAATCTGCAAAAAAACCCCAAGAGGCCAACATTGCTCCTGCAACCCAAAGTGAGATAGGGTTACCAAACAAGTATGTCCTGAGGCCCAAGATAAGAACATGTTAAAAGGAAAAGCCCAAAAAAAAACAAAAACAGAAGACAAAGAGCCGCAGCTGGCTGTTTAGACTTTTTACTTAATCCTATAAAATTAACTAATTATCAATAGCACATAACTGTATTAACCAGAGAGTTACTTCCATTGACTAAACATTAATTTTAAGGCATATTTGCTGTGGGGCAGACCAAGTGGAGAGAGTGAGGTGGACCCAGGAGCAGACACAGGTGAAGAGGCAGAACTGAAGTTTAAACAGAAGGCGAGCCTTTATTGTGGCTGTTACAAAGGAATGACAAAACAGCAGGGACAGTAGCTACCTAAACTGGAGAAACTGAAAACTACGACAAAGATGACTGAGACAACTATAACCAAGACTTAGTGCTGGAACATGAAAGAACTGCAAAACGTATGCTAGAACAACATGACTATGACCAGCACAGAGTCTTGAAACCTGACATGACCTGAGGGAAGAAACACACTGACAAAGAGAAACACGGAGCTTAAATACACAGAGGGATAACGAGGGGAACGAGGCACAGGAGGAGAACACAGCTGGGAGTAATCAGACATGACAAGACCAGGAGGATGCAAAACTCAATACATTGACATAGGACACAGACTTTCAAAGTAAAACAGGAAACAATTCACAAAGACCCAGGCGTTACACAGGACAAAAGCTATACTAAACATGAGGGTACAAGAACAAAACCCTTAACTGAAACATAGACTAGGAATAATAATAATCAACAAGATACAACCTGAGATTAAGAATAACCCATAATACAAAATCAAACCAAAACATAAACTTAAAATGCTGGGTTGAAATGACCCAGAGCCATGACATGATATTAGTCATATATAAGTTTGTCCTCAGCTATACGGCACAACCGGTCACGGCAGATGACCACCCCTCCCCAGTGTTGCCAACTCCTTAGTAAGGAAAATTGCTATTGGTTGTCCTAAAAGTCGCTAGAAGTCAATAATGACGTCATTGCCTAATTTGCATAATTGGTCATGCTAATCTAATTGTAACCTATGTTGTTGGAGAGAGAAATTGTCACGGTTCGGGGCAGCGGCCGTGTGAAGAGTGGAAGGAGGACTCAAAATGCAGCACTTATTCAGATGTGAGGGTGATTTATTGATAATACCAACATAAAGTGGAGATGGCAAAACTGAACTAAGGACAAACTAAACTGGAAGAAACTACACAAAGGAGTGGCAAACCTGAACATGAAGAGAGAACAGCAGGGAGAGCACGCAGCGGATTTCACAAGGTGAGAACACAGACGACGCAACGAGGAACAGAGGCAAACACACACTATAAGTACACAGAGAGACACTGGGAAATCACACACAGGTGGGAGACACAGCTGGACCTGATTAACCTGACGAGACAGGGGAACACTAACACCAGGGACCAATAGAGGGAGCACAAACCCAAAACCCAGTATCTAAAATCCCAAAACACAAACCATCCCAAAACAGCCCATGAATAATAAAGAGAATAATAACAATAAGGAACACAAACACAAAGTCACTGAGTCATGGCCGCAGGACCATGACAGAAATAACATCGTGGAAGAGACATAAAGTGAGTAAAAAATGTCCTAAATGCATTTAGAGTTTATTTAGAACTACAAATTAAATTTCTTTTAGCAATTATTGTTTTTTTAATGTCACAATTCCAACCCTGCTCCTTTACCCGGGCTTGGACCGGCAAAAGTGACCCGAAATAGGCACTCTGGTGGAGTTACTTTGTGTGTGTGTTTATAAGTAGTTTTAAACCTTGTGATCCACAAAACAGCATAAGAGTAAAAGAGTAAAAGAACTGACCTGCGTTGAGAGTAAAAGCGATACGCGCTTTCACGTCTTTTTTAGCGACTTTTTTTAGAAAAAAGTCACTAAGGGGTCTGAAAACTCGCTAAATATAGCGACAAAGTCGCTAAGTTGGCAACACTGTTAGACCTGGTTCTCCCAGAGGTTTCTTCTAGTGATGGGTCGTGCGAACGAAATGGCTCTTAGAGCCGGGTCTTTGACGTGAACGATGCGAGCCGGCTCCTTATCGCGAGCCGTGGTTTTTTTTTTTATTTTTCTCTCTCGCACTTTTTTCCCGCTTCACTCCGCACCAGCCTTGTGCTTTACGCTGGGCAGAGGGGGGAGGGGCGGTAGTTACACTCAGTAGCACAGGAACAGAGCGGGAGAGAGAGAGAAAGAGAGCCAGGGACAACAACGTCACATTAGAAAGGTATAGTAATCATCCACAACTATTTTCAGTTGCAGATGATAAAGGATTCAGAAAGTTTATTCATGCAGGTCCATATGACAGAGAATGTGCATCTTTTTGTTTTCATATTATAATTTATAAATTTTACCCGCCAATTTCCGGGGGCGAGGTCACTGAGGCAGTTAAACAACTCCCTGGTGGCAGAGCCCCTGGTGTTGATGAGGTCCGCCCCGAGTTCCTGAAGGCTCTGGACGTTGTAGGGCTGTCCTGGTTGACACGCCTCTGCAATGTTGCGTGGAGATCAGGGGCAGTACCTGTGGACTGGCAGACCGGGGTGGTGGTCCCCATCTTTAAGATGGGGGACCGGAGGGTGTGTTCCAACTACAGGGGGATCACACTCCTCAGCCTCCCTGGGAAAGTCTATGCCAGGGTGCGTGCTGGAAAGGAGAGTTCGTCCGCTAGTCGAACCTCGGATACAGGAGGAACAATGCGGTTTTCGTCCTGGTCGCGGAACACTGGACCAGCTCTTTATCCTCTCGAGGATACTTGAGGGTGCATGGGAGTTTGCCCAACCAGTCTACATGTGTTTTGTGGACTTGGAGAAGGCATTCGACCGTGTCCCTCGGGGTGTCCTGTGGGAGGTGTTGCGGGAGTATGGGGTGTCTGGCCCATTGCTACGGGCCATTCGATCCCTATACAACCGTTGCAAGAGCTTGGTTCGCATTGCCGGCAATAAGTCGGACTCGTTCCCGGTGGGTGATGGGCTCCGCCAGGGCTGCCCTTTGTCTCCGGTTCTGTTCATAATTTTTATGGACAGGATTTCTAGGCGCAGCCAAGTGGCGGAGGGCTTTCGCTTTGGTGGCCTCAGAATCTCATCTCTGATTTTTGCAGATGATGTGGTTCTGTTGGCTTCATCGGGTGAGGGCCTCCAGCTCGCACTGGAACGGTTCGCAGCCGAGTGTGAAGCAGCGGGAATGAGGATCAGCACCTCCAAATCTGAGGCCATGGTTCTCAGCCGGAAAAGGGTGGAGTGCCCACTCCGGGTCGGGGATGAGTTCCTGCCCCAAGTGGAGGAGTTCAAGTATCTCGGGGTCTTGTTCGCGAGTGATGGGAGAAGGGAGCCGGAGATCGACAGACGGATTGGGGCTGCAGCTGCAGTAATGCGGACGCTGCACCGGTCCGTCGTGGTGAAGAGGGAGCTGAGTGTAAAAGCGAAGCTCTCAATTTACCGGTCGATCTACGTCCCTACCCTCACCTATGGCCACGAGCTGTGGGTAGTGACCGAAAGAACGAGATCGCGGATACAAGCGGCAGAAATGAGCTTCCTCCGAAGGGTGGCTGGCCTCTCCCTTAGAGATAGGGTGAGAAGTTCGGCCATCCGGGAGGGGCTCAGAGTAGAGCAGCTGCTGCTCCACATCGAAAGGAGCCAGCTGAGGTGGTTCGGGCATCTGACAAGGATGCCTCCTGGGCGCCTCCTGGGTGAGGTGTTCCAGGCATGTCCCACCGGGAGGAGGCCCCGGGGCAGACCCAGGACACGCTGGAGAGATTATATCTCTCGGCTGGCCTGGGAACGCCTTGGTGTTCCCCCGGATAAGCTGGAGGAGGTGGCTGGGGAGAGGGAGGTCTGGGCCTCTTTGCTTAGGCTGCTGCCCCCGCGACCCGGCCTTGGATAAAGCGGATGAAGATGGATGGATGGATTATATAATTTATATTTAAATTGTGTTGTGGTTTGCAGTGTTTTGTGTTGTTTCACTTTAAATTTGAAAAGGAAAAAGCTGAAAATTTAAATAGTTAAAAGTTGAATAGTTGATTTTTGTATTATATGATTTATTTATTACATTTTTTGTGGAGTGAATAAATAAAAGTATATTTACGGTGGCCCCTACAGACAAAGCACATACAAACTTCAAATCACGTACGAACTGTGAAGCATGTACAAACTCCAAAACACATACAAACTCCAAAACACGTAAAAACTCCAAAACACGTAAAAACACGTACAAGCGCCAAAACACGTACAAACTCCAAAACACGTAAAAACTCAGAAGCGCATAAAAACTCAAAACACGTACAAAAGACAACAGAAACAGGGCGCAGTGTTGAACTTTTGTTACCTAGTGGCTACACAAGCCAGCAAGTACCGGATTTGGTGTGTGGTAATAACAGGTAAAAGACCTTTTTTAAATTTTTTTATTATTTGACTATATATGAATGCTTGTGTATACACAAACAATACACATATGCTTTCATGCTTTCAATTGTGTAATTTAAGTGATCTAGGTAGCTCTGTTTTGGAAGTTCAGTTCATGCTAAAAATGTGTTTTGGAGTTTGTATGTGCTTTTTGGAGTTTGTACATCTTTTGTCTCTAGGGGCCACCGCATATATTTATATTTAAACATATATAAATAAAACCACTTTTTTTACATTAGTAATTCCTTTTGTGCATAATTTTATATTATTGTTAATAATAAATTAAATAAAGCAACAAAACAACCTGAAGAGCCGGTTCGGAGCTGAAAGAGCCGGCTCTTTTTAGTGAGCTGAACCGAAAGAGCCGGGTCTCTCAAAAGAGCCGAAAATCGCATCACTAGAAGGTAAGCTGGATGAAGTGTTAGAGAATGTTCACGGGGGGGGGAATGAATGATGATTGGAACAGACTTCCGGGGGGCATGCAGGTGAAAGGAACAATGATGATGAGGAGATGTTGACTAGTTATGGTGTTAAGGAGAGGAATGCTGAAAGAAAGATTGTAGTGGATTTTGCAAAAAGGATGGAAATGGCTGTGGTGAAAGCATATTTGGACTTAGGTTAGGTGCCAGATTAAAGACCAACAGGTATGAAATCACAGCCTACTGACCAATGAATTCTCTAGAAAGTGTTAACATAATGGAAGATCAGACCAATACGGGGAGAGTTAGGGGGTCCAAAGTAATAAATATAAATTCTTAGATGCAACTTTATTCCTCAATTTATTTTTTTTTTGATTCACTTTTTTCCTACACCTAAACTGTATGTGCTGACTTCGAATCAAATTTGTATGTAGACCAAGCATATGTTTGAATTCGGTTCGTAGTAGAAGGCCCGGGTTCAAATAAAAACCTTGGCAGTGAGGCAACAGTGTTCACCACCATCACTCCCCTAGATGCAGGAAAACTACAAATTGGTATATAAAATCCAGGAAATGAAGTATCTGTTGTTTAAAATAAGCTGGGTGAAAATCTCCAGACCCCCTGCTTAATATGCCAAAAATAAATCTACACCTGTGCCATTCCTAGCAATGCGGTGTTTTATCATGATGCTCTCAGTGTGACAAAGGTAAACTAATTAAGAGCAATGTGATTATAGAGGTAGTGGAGAAAATGAAGCAAGCGGAATTAGAATGAAATATGACAAATTGTATTGTTACATCAGCATTGCTTTGCTGTAATTATGGGAGTTAATTTAAGATATAGAATTATTAGATTAGAATTATTCAAAGCATCTGCAGGCAATCGTTCCTACTAACTGTGAAGATGTCTGCTCTGAATGAAGCTTTGCACAGGTTTTAGAAAAACACAACAAAACATCAGCAGAACACCAGAATTATTTAAGTTAAAAGCCAACTTTCTACTCCAGTCTATTTCTGCTGCCTATTCTTGGTGGTAAACTTTTCCAGTGAAAGTACTTTTATGCCTCCAAAGAGCGGCTTTGCAGTATCCATTAACAGCAACACTGAAACCAAAACATGAACAAAAGTCAAAATTACCTTGAAGCTGTTCTGAGGGCTCTCCTCATCTCCCACAGCTTTGCAACATTTCTCAAACATTCATCACCAAACGGTGCAGGGGGATGTCTCCTAACTAAACGTAGCACAGTCCCTCCTCTTCCATGTGTTCGTGTTTCACAGTGAATGCCCTGCGGCTGTGATGTATTGAGAGGGGCGAGTGTTTGAAGAATGTATAATTTGCAACATCAAACCAGCCTTATACAGAAAGCAAAGTTGCACTGTGATCCTCTGTCAGGCTTTCTTCTTCTCCAATGGTGATCACAGAAGTGAGAGCTCGGGGAGCTACTGTGTAGGACTTATTGTTTTTCTTGCTAAGGGGAGGGACATCTCGAGCATTAGCAGTCATTTAGCTGCTACATCCAGTGGAGCCAGTATTTGTTCACAGCAGGAATAATATATAACTCTACCCTTAGAGGAAGATATCCACCCTTGTGCTTTTATTCTGTTCCCAGTGTAAATCAAACATCTCACAGTAGGAAATCATTCCTATCTGGCACAATCATTTTTTTCCCCCTTGCGGTACAGGTTTTTAAGAAATCATGTCTTTCTTGAATAACATGTTAGTGTCTTAACAACAGATGTGACATTCAGTGCTATTTTAGCATCTCTTTAGCTACAACCAGATGAAAGAAACTGACAGACTACTGGGGGTATTTGGAAAACTCCAATAACCATTAATAATTCCAATTATGGCTTACAAAGGCACAGTTGACAAAAAAAAAAACTTGACTCTTATGCTTCAGTCATACCATGGAAAATAGTAGATGGCACTCCCAAAATTCTTGTAACTGTGTGCAATGAAATTGCAATCTCATTGCCTGTGAAATGGCTGCTTCAATCCTGATGGAGGCACTGAAAAAAGTATAAAGTATAAAAAGTATGCATGGTTTCAGTTGAACCAAAAAAAATTCTTCTGAACTATATCCTATGAGGAAATCACATTTTGCAAATAAAATATTTGTTTTTGGATTAATCACTTTTGAAGTCTCAACATATGACTCCAATATAACATGGCATGGAGTGCTTAGTTCTTGCTAATTAGTTATCAGCTAATATGAACAATCTTGGTTGCATTTGTGGAAAATACACGTCTGATAATAAAATAAACAAATAAATAAAATAATAACAATTAAACACATTTTACACCAGTAAGTAAGACAATGTGTGGGAGTTTTTTTATCCAGTGTTTTTTTCTCCTTTATTCATTCCAATGTGCAGAGATGATGTACAGTATTAGATGTTTCCATCAAAATGCCTCAAAAGGCACCACCAGCATAACCATGATCACGAAGTGCAGTAATTAATGGAAGTGAGGCCTAGCTGACAGCTGTCAGTTACATCCATGTGGGACTGATAGCATGTGTCAAACAAAGTGGCTGCAATTTTAAATTTAATCCTCAACAGCATCCAAATCAATGAGTTATAAAGTTATGAAAACAAAATACACACCCATACCCATATGGAAAAGATATATATAAATCTTATAAAGTGTGTATCTGTCTGGTGTGAAACTTGTATGAAAAGCATACAAGAGTGAAAACAGATATAAGATCCCTTGAAAAATTATATAAATGAAACTTGTATGTTTTGGATACTTCCTAAAACAATATATGAAAGTAATGAGAAAGTGGCCACTTTCATGAGTAAATCATATAAGCCTTATATGATTCACTATATGAAGCAAGCCAAATCTGATGCAAGTCTTTTATAAGTTTTTTCTATTTCTTTTCCATATGGGTACAGTCGCTAGGATGAACAAGTAAACTCACCATCGAGACCGAAAGTGTGTTTTTTTCCCTTTTCCACATTGTAAACATGCTTTTTGGTCATTTTAACAATTCAATTAAGTTTTATTTATACAGCACCAAATCACAACAACAGTCGCCTCAAGGCACTTTATATTGCAAGGTATACCCTACAATAATACATACACAGAAAAACCCATCAATCATATGACCCTGAATGAGCAAGCACTTTGGCAACACGGGGTTGTGGGCGGGTGGGTGCATGGGGGCCCAGCCCTGGAGCAGGGTGCCGCCGGTGC
>NW_024582647.1:0-11279 GCF_018398535.1 Haplochromis burtoni | reverse complement strand
GATAAACAGTGAATGTGAACTGAAAACACTGGGTCACCGACCCAGGAACCCTGACAGGTGTCAAACTTTGAAAAAAATATACAAGCAAAATTAAACTTAAACGTAGATAAAGTTTTTTATTTCTTGTGTATTTTGTGTTCTTGTGTATTATTTAAACAACACATCACATGTGGCACGAAAGCAGAAATACTTGCAGTTTTGGATATGGTTTGTCATAGTTAAGGAGTCAGTGGGCTGTGCGGCCTTCCTGAAGATGTCAGAAAAGGCTGATGTTTGCTAGTTTATACTTTCCCCTATTTCCCCTGTCACAACATCTTCCACAAGAACATTTACCGCACAGCAAGGTTCTTTGAATGCTGCTTCATGTTGACATTGCTCTCCATTAGGCAAGTGTCCCTGCTCCAAGCAACACAGAGCATGCAATATGATAGAATGAGCAGAGTGAAGTTGATGCTTTCTGTGGATTAATATGTATTATTAAAATTTTATATCTGACAGCCTGACTTTTTTCCCATAATGTACAGAAATGTGGTAAAATCCCTTTCTGTCATCTGTGCATCCAATAACTCAACATTTTATGGCAGTGACAACCTCTGAAGAAAATAAAGTCAATATGTAAATAGAGGAAACTGCAGTTTCTCTGGTGGCATTGACTCTCATGTCACTCCTTAATATCTACATTGGGTAAAGTTTTAATGATACATCTGTTCATCTGTAATATCATCCCTGTTTTCATGGGTCTACTAGTTCTTACCTTTACTAATTTCATTCACTTGACCTGGTCACTTTGTTTGTGCCATTGGTGCCTTTCAGAACAGTTTTAATAGAGTAAGCTAACAATTAAAGGGACTGACTGATTCTTATATGTCACGGCCAGCGGGGCAGACCGTGTGGCGAGTGTGTGTGGTGGACCCAGGAGCGAACACAGGCGAGGAGACGGGAGTGAACTTAAACTGAAAGCGAGCCTTTATTTGGGCTGATGCAGAAGGGAGTAGACAAAACATAACAGGGGCAGAGACTGCAACTAACCAAAAACCTAAACTGGAAAAACACTAACCTGACTGAAAGGAATAACTATGATCACTGTGAACAGAATGCTGTGCAGATGCATGGAAACTGTGAACCAAATGGCGTGACGAAACAGACATGAACATGACCTGCACGGAACCTCATCGTACGGCTGCATGAAAAACAACATAAACCAAATGGCAAACATGAACTGCACAGAATCCTGAAAAACACTTAACTTGACCAGAGGGGAAGTACACAGACGACGCGACAACGAACAAAGGAAGACTGAGGACTTAAATACACACATGAGGTGATCAGGGGAAATGGAGACACATGAGAACACAGCTGACTCGAATGAAACAATGACAATCAGTGTTGGGGAGTAACGGAATACATGTACCGCCGTTACGTATTTAAAATACAAAATACGAGTAACTGTATTCCGTTACCGTTTAAAAAGGTGGTATTTAGAATACAGTTACTTTGTTGAAATAAATGGATCACACTGCGGTACTTTCCTGTTTCGTTTTGTCGCGGGTCAGGACTGTTTGGGTTTTGTTTGACAGCTACATTCTGTCGTTCCAGGCGGCAGCGTTACGGTTGCCATGGTTACAGGGCGACGCTCTCTCTCTCTCTCTCTCTGCGACTGTGTGTTTCCTGGGTGAGAGAGCGCCTTTTCGTTGTTGTTGTTGTGCTAAGCTAACAGGCAGAATGCTACAAGCATAGCTCTAAAGAATGTAGCATCATGGGCAGTGTAGTCCGTGTTGCAGGGAGAATAGACTGCCATACACATTATGGGTCTGTGAGCGCGAGGAGGGAGAAAAAGGAGAGTGGAAAAGTACGAGTTGTCATCGAGGAAAAACGGGAGCTGGAAGCATGTAAATATAATAATAACCACTGCAGCCAAGAAGAGTGCCTGACGAGCCCAGTTGTAAGTAAGCTATTAAGACTCGACTGTACACCGTGTTCGTGTTTTCCTCCGAAACAATAAGTTCCATTGGAGCAGCCTTTCAACGCCTCTCTCTGTCTCTCGCTAGCAAACTTGACCCAGACAACAAAGTAAAGCTAGTTTTCGGCTATGAGCCGACAGGGACCCTGCCGTATTAGTCAGAGGTCCCTTTACTACGGTTCGGAGTCGCGGACCTTCAGTAATAGTAATAAATCACACAGCAATAGTACATTCACGTTGTTGTAAAAAGCATGATAATATATTAAGTAATCCAAAGTATTCAGAATACGTTACTGTCATTGAGTAACGTAACGGAATACGTTACAGAATACATTTTGGGGCATGTATTCTGTATTCTGTAATGGAATACATTTTAAAAGTAACTTTCCCAACACTGATGACAATACAGGGGAGAGTAACACTAACTACAATGAACAAAGAACACCAGACTCTTACAAAATAAAACAGGAAACACGGAGACATAGACATGGAGATAAAACATGACATGAACTTAACCGCATAGACATGAAACGTAGACGCAGGTACCAGGGAGACTGAGTACAGGCAGAGATGACAGAAATAACTAAGAAATAAGGTCTGAACAGCAACCTAGAATTTAACTAGATTGAAAATGAATACAAAAAATACATGAAACTCAAACACTGGGTCACACGACCCAGTACCATGACACTTATATAGTAGGGGTGCAACGATACACAAAATTCACGGTTCGGTTCGATACTTTGGTGTCACGGTTCGATATTTTTTCGATACAAAAAAAATGTTCATGCCTTTTTAATTTGTCATTTATTAAAATTATAAATATATATTTTAACTCAAAAATACAGTTTTTAAATTTAATGTTGCTGAAACAACAAAGTAAGAAAAAATAAATCTATCTGATCGAGAAATCACTCATCTTTGGAAAAGAGACTTTATTACAGAGAAATGTCTCTTTCCAAAATAAAAGCTATACTATACGCTTCTTCTGGGATATATTATCAGCAGCATATTAAACATATCAGGTCCCCATAAGGAGAAGCATGTGCTAACGGCTGTCTAAATGACTCGGGTAAAGTTTGTAGCATGCGTGCTTGTTGTTTTTGTCTGCTTCCACTTGTCTTTGCACTAGGATGATGTCGGCGTAAATGTGCAGTCATTTTCGTTGTGTTCCCACTAGTGCTGTCAGCGTTAATCTCGTTGAAATGATTTTAATGCCACAACACGGCAAATCTCTGTTAACGAGCTACCGCGGCTCGCCCCGTGCGTGGGGCTGGACGTCCAACACGTTAACGAGCAAACTGCGCTAACGCACAAGTTCCCACCAATGTAATTGAGCATTGCGTGGCACATCCGACATACTGTTTTACTTTTGTCCATGACGCGCTTACATTCAGGGTCATACGTCACATGAAAACCAAAATAGTTCCAAACGCCAGATCTGATTTAGGGTGGGGGAGGTTCAATTTGCCATGTTGTAAGGAGAACTTCTGTCTCGCTAGCTTGCCCTGCGCTCAGTGAATCTGCATTTGACTACTCCGCCTAGGCTGCACTGTCGAGCACAGATCCACTGAGCGCTCAACACAGACAGCATCGTCAGAAGGAAAGTTGATAAAATAAATAAACATCACCATTCACACAAGCACTTTCTTCTATGCTCTCAAATGCTTTCTAACTAACATGCACACTCAAGTGGATGCATTGGAAAGCAACTTGGTGTTAGTATCTTGCCCAAGAATATTTGGCATGCAAATTGTCTGAACCACCAGACAATCTGACCTGCTCTACCTCCAGAGCTGCAGCCACCCCAATTAACATGACTTTTTGTGTAATAAAGACGTTTACGATCTAATACAGCTGTGAGGAATTCTAGCATTTAATTATTCTGTTAGCAATAAAAGCCAGTAACTGTGTCTTGCCAGTCTATGTTTTGCAGTTCAATAGTTTATGGATGCAATTGACGAACCTTGCTAAGTTTGCTAGTGTTACCTGATAACCATAGACAGCATAAAACACAGAGTCAAACTGCAAACTGCAGGACAGAAACAACTGCATTATACTGCTAACCCAACTTCGGCTCTTTGCAAGCACTTGTGCAGACAGCAATTTAATGCTAAGCTGGCCAAGAACCCAGAGTAGTGTTAGAGCAGAGTGAATGAGAAAGATCATAATCGTGTCCTCATTAGAATAGGGATTTGTGTTGATGTGTGGGACTGTAGCCTATAGGGTTATATTGTTAAATGGTAGTAATGAGACAAAACATTTTAGGTCATTTTATGGAGAAAAGCAAAAGTAATCTAACAAGTAGTGTAACAAATTACTTTCACTTGCAATTAATTAAGTAGCATGGTGCATTACTTTTATGAAAAGTGTTCTGTGTAATATGTGTAATACACTACTTTTTTGAGTAACGACCTCAACACTGATCACAGCAAAGAGGGGAAATATCCCCAAACATTTGACCACACAGCATGCAGTTATTTTAGCATAAAACTTTGAAAGGTCACTATTATGGTGACTATCAAGGTGGAGCCAGTGAGAACCCAATCAGAATCCATGAGAAATTATAAGGGATTGAATTGATAAGTGATATAGATAATTGAATCAGAATAGCTGAATCCTTATCAGTTCCCATCCCTCCCAGAAGCAATGTCCATATTTTGTAATATCTAAGTTTGTAACCTGGCAGGCCAACTCTTGTCCAAATAGGGTCACTTGTGGTGGCAGAAGAACACTAATGCTGAAGCTTTTATATAGTCTCAATAAAAACAAACCCAGGCCAAAACAATAGTGGTGTCATAGAGGTTCCTAATAGAGCCAAGCTAATTGAAAAAATATGTTGTCGTAAAAACAAGGTGAATTTACCACTGCTATTTCAGAGTCATATGTGAAGCAAGGCCTATTAGTGCATTTCAAAGTAATATATCTTTTGACTGTTTGCCTCTTGGAGAAGAAGTCATCATACCCTTTCTGTCACATCAGCATCCATCAGCCCCGAACACAAACATGTCAATCAAACCGATGCTATCTGTAATCCTATCTGATGTGGCAATCTGTGTTCAATGGTCTGCCACCTCGTGATTACCAATTCCCACGCAGAGATGAAAGCTATGCTGCCATGGACGGACTGGAGCTCAATGTGCCAATCAACCTTGCTCCCAAGGTGCCTCTGCAACATTGTTACATGATGATGTTGGCTTTATAAGTCAGAATGACTCTGGCACACCCGCAAAGGAAACATATATAGATTAGTGCAAATAAGCAGATGTTGCAAAGAATTAAAGTTCTTTTACAGGACTAGCAACTTCATACTTTAGAGAGACCACAATAAATTGTTAAAACAAGTAATACCTACTATATTTGAACAAGGAACAATATTCAAAGGCTCTGTTTAATAGGCTTACTTATGATGCAGTGAGCAAGGACTGAAGAATAAAAATAAACCAGTAAAAGAAAGACTTTCTCTCCCTCTCTCACTGTGTGTGTGTGTGTGTGTGTGTGTGTGTGTGTGTGTGTGTGTGTGTGTGTGTGTGTGTGTGTGTGTGTGTGTGTGTGTGTGTTCTTTGCTTTTGTTATAAACAATTTATTCTATCTACTTCAGACTGGGCAGATGTATTGCTGCACAGCAAAATCTCCAGTGTTAAATTAACACTAGAGAGTGTCTATATGGGTCCACTCCTCTGAGTGTTAAACACAACACTGTTGAGTGTTAAATTAACACTTTTGACAGTGTTATATGTTTAAAAGTAACCTAGTCAGTTTTGAAGATTAACAATGGCTAACACTGAGCAGTGCTGGTTTTCTAACACTGGAATATTTCTAATATTTTGAGTTATTTTCCAGTGTTAGAAAATCAGCACTGCTCAGTGTTAGCCATTGTTCATCTTCAAAACTGACTAGGTTACTTTTAAACATATAACACTGTCAAAAGTGTTAATTTAACACTCAACAGTGTTGTGTTTAACACTCAGAGGTGTGGACCCATATAGACACTCTCTAGTGTTAATTTAACACTGAGGGACCCAAGGACGGTAAGTTTTGAATTTGAAGTTTGAAGAAGAGCAGTCTTCATGATTAAGCTAAAGGTTTTCTGTTTGGTGTACCAACAATCATCCACCCTGTCTGTGAACACGTAAAACAGGCACAGACATCTTGACATCTTGAAAGGGACCTACTGTATTAAGTGTGGAATTTCATCTATCCGATATTAATAGCAATTTTAAAAAGCATCACATTCATAATTTAATGCATATTGTCAGGAAATGGTTATATAAGATTAAAAGGAAAGATGGGAGAGGTCTGAGGCATGAATGTATAACAATCAGCTAAAAATATGATTAGATAAAACAGTAATGGGAAAATTGATTAAACAGGCCTATGCTGGTAAAACAAAATTATTCTTAAATGCCTGTAAAAGTCTGCGTTGACAGCTACTTAGTAATTTACAGCAGTGGTATTGGTGTTGTAATCTAGCAACTGAAGACAAGAGAAAAATTATTGTTATTAGTTTTGTATGAGATATTGCTAAAAGGGACCTAAAACACTTAACCATATTCATTTACAGTATATGCTGTTACAGTGATGAATGCTTAACTGACTGAACATGGCCACTGTTTTAATAAAAGAATCAGCATATCTGCATGTAATCTGTGTGATGCTTCTCACTCTTCTTAAATGGTCAGTTTCAGGCAGCCTTTTTCTATTCTGGGTTCTTTATTACATCATTTACAAGGGACATTCCTAATATGGTGATCTTAGCTTTGTAAACCATTGTGAGGGCTAATCAATTAGAAGAAGTCTTGTTTGTCTTGACAACAAAGGGAGAGAGTTTCTCACAGAGAATTAAGATAAATAAGGATTATTTGTAACTGTAAATCATGTGAATCAACCAAAACTAATATAGCAGAGATCAAGAATAAAAATATATGAAAAAAATATGGAGTTCGAAGCTAAGCTAATCTATGAGCAGTGCTAACTTAAACAATCAAAACAGACATGTATGGGGAAATGGATGAATATAACTAGCTAGTGGTTAGCTCAGTTAGTACAAGCACTTCTTTTGCAAAATCTCATATAACATATTTGCAAATCTGTACAATAAAACAAACAAACATGTAATTGTAATTGTCGCATATTGTATACAGATATAAACTATCAACTCAAAACTATGATACATGCAGTTCACATCACAATGCAATAGACAATACAGATACATATTTCTTTTCTTTACTGAGGGTTATAAAGCGTGACCCTATCCCTTGTAAATGCTTATAAATTTATTTTTTTGTAGCACTGCCTTGTAATTAATGGTTTACAACATATTTCTTTGATGTACAGTGGTCCCTAACGCGGTTCACCTTTTGCGGCCTCGCTGTTTTGCAGATTTTTTTGTGTGCAATTTTGCATGCTGTTTTTTTTTTAAATTTCTTTAAACTTTTTTATTTTACAGCACATTATTTTCTGCGTCCCAATTGGCTGTAAACCATTGTCAATCAGTCTCCTCCGTTCCGTGTCTCCTGTACAGTACAGAATGCTAGGGGGTAGTGATGGTAAATTTGATTCTTTTTACTGAATCGAGTATTAATGAGTCACTCACCAAAGTGAATCGGATTTTTTGATTCATTTGATTCACTGAGTCAGTTGACCAGAGAGTGCAAAAATTTTACATTTTCACTCAAATTTAATTTGTTTCCCTTTTCATGTAAATCCCACTGCTAAGATGAATGATTAAAAAACAAAACAAAACAACTATTTTATAGAGAAAAAAGAGCAAAAACATTTCTAAAATTAAGCAATTTCCTATCAAAATTGCTTAATAAACATTTATTTTGTTTATTTGTATTTTATTAGTATTTTCCTTAAGTGTGTCAAATATGTATTTTCTCATCTAAATGTCCACCGCGCTGTGAGCCAGGGGGCGGTAATGCGCCTTAACATTGGTTGCCAACCAAGAAGAAGAAGAAGCTGTGAGCCAGGAGGGAGGGGGTGAGTGAGTGATTCGTTCGCTCGCTCTATGATTCAGCACAGGAGGGAGGGGGTGAGCGAGTGAGTGATTGGTTCGTTTGCTCTATGATTCAGCACAGGAGGGAGGGGGTGAGTGAGTCCTGAGTGATTCACTTAAACTTACGATTCAGCACAGGAGGGAGGGGGTTAGTGAGTCCTGAGTGATTCGTTCGCTCTTTGATTCAGCACAGGAGGGAGGGGGTGAGTGAGTGATTCGTTCGCTCGTTCTATGATTCAGCACAGGAGGGAGGGGTGAGTGAGTGAGTGAGTGATTCGTTCGCTCGCTCTTTGATTCAGCACAGGAGGGAGGGGGTTAGTGAGTCCTGAGTGATTCGTTCGCTCTTTGATTCAGCACAGGAGGGAGGGGGTTAGTGAGTGAGTGAGTGATTCGTTCGCTCTATGATTCAGCACAGGAGGGAGGGGGTGAGCGAGTCCTGAGTGATTCGCTTATGCTTACGATTCAGCACAGGAAGCGAGGGGGTGAGTAGCTCAAATGTATTGTTATTATGTTAGCAGCGTGATGCTACTCTGAACTGAGGAGCTATTTTCTTGATGTGAGCTTCTACTCAGGGTTTTTTCTTCCAGTTCAGAGCAGAAATGCTTTTGTTACGAAACTGGCTGTTGTTTTTCCCCCCACAATTTTAATTATAAGCTAGATATATTTCTACTAATGGAATTAGTTTACTAACAGCAACAGGGATGAGTCAGTGAGTCAGTTGGGCTTGCGAATCATGATTCACGAGTCAGTAAAGTGATTCTCGAGTATTGAACAATTCGTTCACGAATCGAACATCACTACTGGGGGGCTCCCAGGAGGTATTAGAGAACTGAAACACCTTAACTGGCTCCTTTTAAATCATAGAAGAAGCAACTCTATGCTGAACCACTTCAAAATGACCAAACTGCTATCCTATCTCTAATGCTTCATTTATTCCAACATCCTTTTATCAGTTTACTCCACACATACACGGGTATTTTTGAAAACACAGATTTTCTGTTTCAGTTTAAAAACAAATTCCGTCCTCATGTGCAGTTTTAAAAGAATATTTCCGTCCACATGTAGACACAAAAAACAAAGTCAAACGCTTTCAAGGACATGCCAAATCCTAACCATGTAGAAATGTTGACCAATCAGAAGTCTAGAAGCATTCACCATTATAGAAATTAATCTCATGTAAACAATAATGTGGCGCCCAGGATGACGTCAAAACACGCGCACACCTTTGACGTAACTGAATCTCTATTTTCCTCATCCAAAAGTAAATGCAAAAACTAGTTTTTGAAAGTTTTCACCCTGGCAGAAGTTTTTTCGTTTACGGTGATCCAAAACACAGTTAACACGTGGACGAAGGGCCCAAACTCATAGAAAAAGCTGTGTTTTCAAAAGTACAGATGTAGGTATGGACGTAGCTTAAGAGAACCTAAGGGGAGAGGTTTTTAACGGCTACAAACATGCTCCTGTGCATTCCACCAAAATTATCACCCACTGATTCCAGTGGAGGTCTGCTTAACATTGTAATGGCTACCTCTGTTTTGTCTATTTGTGGAGGCACTGTTCATCACCTACACATAAAGCATAGAAAACCAGCTTCATTTTACCCCTTTCAGAAATTATATATTTTCAAAAAAATATTGTCCTATGTCTCTTAAATAGCAGATCCAGTGGGGTGATGATGGCTTTAGACTAAACTTTTAGTGCAGCAAAATAGAAACCAGAAATTGTATTCTTTATGCTATGTTTGATGTAAAATGTCAAGTCCTGTATTAATGAAATGTTTTTATGAATCACATTTTATAATAATTTCACAGTTCTTCCTCCCCCTTTTCCCCATACATAGTTACTGTCATGTTACAACCTTTTGTGTTACTGCAGCCTTTCCACATGTGGGGACTTTCTCATTGCCCTTCCCAACAGTGAATGTAGCTTTGTAAGTCCTTTTAAAAAATTAGAGCTGTTTTCCAGCCATCCGCTTCCGCTTATCCTTTTCAGGGTCGCGCTGGAGCCTATCCCAGCTGTCATAGGGTACACCCTGGACAGGTTGCCAGTCTGTCGCAGGGCTAACACACAGGGACAAACAACTATTCGCACTCACATTCAATCCCGCATTCACACCTATGGGTAATTTGGATTAACCAATTAACCTATCCCTACTAGCTGCATGTCTTTGGACTGTGGGAGGAAGCCGGAGTACCTGGAGGGAACCCACACAAACTCCACACAGAAAGACCCCGGCCTCATGGTGGAATTGAACTCAGGACCTTCTTGCTGTGCAGCAGCAGGGCTAACCACCGTGCCACTGTGCTGCCACGTTGTTGTTTACATGAGATGAATTTCTATAATGGTGGATATAGAGCTGTTTTGTTTTAGTAAATATTTGTATTCACCACTGGTATGCATGGTTTGGATTTAATACAGTATTTTACATGCTGCAAAGATTTTTTACTTTATGTAGCTACTTGTCATTGCACATGTTTTTATTGAATGTTCTTAGATAACATACATAAAACATGACTCTTTTCTATGTACTCCTTTCATATATTAAAACATAAGTTCTTGTCTAAGATCAACAGCTTTCGAACTTAAACACAAACACAAGTGACACTTGTAAACATAAGTAAGAGTAAATAGCACCATTCAAGATTTGCAGGATGTGAATATATAAGAGAAGCCAATTACATGCGTATTCAGTCGGTAATGACATGTCTGTTCTTAACTTATTGCTCTCCTTTGTAACTGCAGGCTTCACAGTACATAAAGTGGTGTTTTAGCCATTGCACATTTTAAATCAATATTTTACATTTATTCATTTATTTTGTGAATTACTACAGAATGATTTATGGCAATGTTCAGCATAGATGTCAGTTTCACCATGCTGACATTATTGAAATCAGTTTATTCAGAAGTTTATGCCTCAGACCTTAAGTTTTCATTTACTTTCCTTTCCATTTAATGCAATGACATGTTATACAGCAAGTCAACTATGTTGATAATTTATAAATGAATGAAAATTATTTACTTTTATGCATTTAAAGGCAGATTCAAATTTCTGAACGTACTCATCACCTGAAGATTGTGTAATTTTCATTCATGTTTAACTTGTGTGTGCCATTCTGGCTATTTTTAAGCATAGTAGCTCTAAAAGATTTGCTTGAAATCTGATTAAAATGTGTAGAGGTGTGGAGTGGGGTGATGTTAATAGTACAAGTCTTCAAAATCAATTTAATGATTCATTGTTCAAAAAATGACAAAAAAACCTTATTACTTAGAAACTATGAATCTTAGAAGCATGGTGCGCATTCTCTTTTTTTTTTTTTT
>NW_024582646.1:766165-793137 GCF_018398535.1 Haplochromis burtoni | reverse complement strand
TTGACACACAGGTGCATCAACTGTTGTCTGTGTGTTCTGCAGCTGCACACACGCTGACTGCTGATCAGGAAGGTTGGTAACAGCTGGCTGTCTCTGTGGCTGCTCAAGAGGCTCCTTCGCAACTGAATAGGAAGAAGATGGCTGTGTCTGAGCTGGCATCACACAAAGCCTCTTGGCCTGTTGATCTTCCTGTTTAGGTTCAGATGCTGCACAAACAAACACAAACAAAAACACAGTAAGTCTTCTTTTGTTAACAGATTTCCGTCTTCTTTTCATCACATTTCACATGAAAAAACGTCGTAATTCCCAGAAATCTCCTCTCACCTGTGCTCGAGGTGCGATTTCGTGTTCTCTTCCTCTTTTTGCCCTAAAAACAAAAATATGAGAATTTTCATCAGTTGATCCAAACTCTGTGCACTGGTTGTTTCATTATTCAGTGCAGTGATGGGCACATGTATGAACTGCATGTTAGCACTTTGGACATACGTAGTTTTCTTTGGTGGACCAGTCTGGATGCTCTGTGGCGTGACGGCATCTCTCGCTTTCAGCCTGATCAAAATATATTACTGCCTACAGGTTTATTTAAATACTGCAGATATATTTTAAAGTACATTTTTCTGATCATTGCAGTCTCTTGTAAATCCGGTCCTCCCAGCTTCTCGTATGGATTTCTCCCCATCTGCATCACTGGCCTCCTCTGCTGCACCCGTCCAGCTCCAGGCCACTTTTGTCAGTGACACTGATGAAGCACTGCTGTCAGTGGTGGAACAGCTTGACCCCCTCCTCACTTCTGAGCAGTCTCAGCAGCCCTCCTCTCCACTCACTGGTCATCACCTAATTCAGACCAACCCTGCTTCTCCTGTATATACGTCTCTATCCACACCATTTAGCTCTTCTGCCACATTCTTTCAACACCAAAAAGAGCCTATTGGTTTCGCTGACATTCAGGAAGACATGTGGTCACTCCTTAACCACCTCCCTGCCGCTCCACAGCCGGATACATTCTCCTTTCCTAACATTCCTACTCTGATTAGCCCTGCTTCTCTGGAGAATTCCTCTCCATCCAAATTGCTGGCCTCCCCTGTTGCGCCCACTGAATGCCAGTCAACGCCTCCCTTCTTCAGCCAAACTGTAAAAAGTATGATGTCGCTACTTAACGACCTCCAACCTGGGCCCTTTGCACAGCCTCTACAGCCCTCCTCTCCTCAAGCAGACTGGTTCTGACCATAATCAGATCAGTCCTGCACCCCCCAAACCACGGCTACCTTCTGTAATAAAGTCTTAGCTCACTGCAGTCTTTCCTCTCTTTCAGAACTGCTTGCCAGAAATCTCTCCATGTGTGTGTGTTTGTGTGTGTGTGTGTGCACATGTGTACAGATAATCCTTGTTTTGGTGTGTAAATAAAGCTTGATCAAAAAGTAAGTCAGCTCTTGAGTCTGCTTTTGGATCAGCCTCTTGTATGAACCCTCTGGGTTTGTGATGATATCACTCATATAAACCCTTTAAATAAGGCTGCCATTCCCTGGTGGTATGTGGTCTCACACACTGAGGCAACGAGAGACCTTTGGTACTTTATGCTAGGGAAATGGCCTCCAAAATCCAGTGGCAGTGTATCTGTTTATGTAAAGCTTTATACCTGGCTGTCAGCAAAGCAGACGAACAGTCTATCAGATAAATGCACATCCTGAATCTGTTTAATGAAGCAGCACATCACAGGACACAGAGACTTCACAGGGCTGCTGCATTCCATTTGTAAAAGAGCACTGGAAAGAGAAAACACACCTACACTTGCCGTTCATAGGCACACAGCTCTTGTAAATTAAGCCCTCACACTTTTGATCATTGCCAGTGTAATAAACAGTATAAAATAAACAGTGTCAATGTGACAAAAAGATTAGTCTGGTCCTAATTCAGCCTGATTGCTTTGTTTTGTTTTTTTTCAGACATCCCTCCACACACACACACAGGCTGTGCTGGCTCTGTCACTCTGGCACAGCTGACTGACACATAGGTCATTGCGATGATGTTGTTTATTATATTGCTCTCTTTTTTTTTGCTTGTTTTCTCTTTTTTCTTTCTCAACAGGTGATCCAGGTGATTGATATCTGTATTTTTTTGTCTGTTTGTTTTGTTGGTTTTTGTTTTTTGCCCTTTATCTTTCCCTCTTTCTTTCTCCCTTTTCTTTCCCCCAGTCAAGTCTGTCCCGTGTGTAGCAAGTGAAAATAAAATAAAATAAACAATAAAAGCAAAGGTGAATCAAATAGACCAATACTGCAAGGCTGGGATAGTCCATTTGGTAAAGTAAATCCGTTGGGCATCTTTCTTCGCCTTTAATTCTGATGGCAATAGAACCAAACGGGATAGGTGAAAAAAAAAAGTTTGTGTTTAGGAGTTTTGTCTTTGGGCTTTGGGATGAACCGGTTTTTGTCTGAGTGTGTGGCTGGGCCTGAAGTACACTGGGATGTCGTGCTTAGAGAAGACTCTCCTGAGTTTTTCTGATAAACCGGCTACAGGGATGACAATATTGTTAAATCTACCAGTTAACGCTTGCTTGTTAGTTAGCTTAATGCTTATTCTTATCTTCGGCTTATTCTTAATTACTTTTAATCATTTTTAATTATTTTTTTGACTGTTTTATCCTTACACTTAGTTTTCTTTTATGCTTTTATATGCAATTCTTTTGCTTTTGTGTTTTAATGCCATTCAACCTGCTAGCATGTTTTGGTACCTTGCCATAGACCTCATCCTTCCCTGTTACTTCATCCTACTCTCTTAAGCACTTTGGTACACCACTGGTTTTTAAATGTGCTATATAAATAAAGTTTGTTGTTTTGTTGTTGTTGTGTTTGTCTTTCGGATCCTTCCTAGTTGGGAGGATAGGGCTTAAAATCTGGGACTCTCCACCAGTTGCTTTTAGAACTGAAGAAGCTTCTCCAAACACTTTTCTTTCCAAGCTCCTTAGACCACACCAGACTACCTTCTACCATTGCTCTGTTGTCCAGTTCTGATGCTCACATGCACATTGGTGGTGGTTTTGGTGGTAGATGCAGGTCAGCACCCTGGGAGGTCTGCAGTTATGCAGCCCCATTTGCAAACTGGAATGCACTGTGTATTCCCACACATATCAATTGAGCTATCAGTAATTTTTAAACCAGCATCAACTTTTTTGGCAATTTGAGCAACATTAGCTTGTCACAGTTACTCCCTGTGTGCATCAGTGAGACTTGGCCAGTGATGACCCTGTCACTGGCTCACCACTCTTTCTTCCTTGGACCATTTTGATAGATACTGACCACTGCAGACCAGGAAACTCCTACAAGAACTGCAGTTTTGGAGATGCTCTAACCCATCTAGTCACATCACAATTTGGCCCATTTTTCCTGCTTCTAACACATCAACTTTGGGACCCACTTGTTCGCTGATATAGCCCACTCACTAACAGTTGCTATCATGAAGAAATATCAGTGTTATTCACTTCACCTGTCAGTGCTCATGTTATACCTGATCAGTGAATTGCACTGGAGCAGCCCTTGAATTTATATAAGAGTTCATAATTGAACCACTTATTTTAGTTGTAAATAAACCGGTGATGTGAATGGTTAAATAAACCATAAAGCCATAAATAAAGTCAAACACCACAGTCTGTTTTTTTTCAAACCAAAGTTGTATTCAACACATTTGTAAATATCATGTTTACAGAACATTCGGATTGTGTACAAGACTTAACTCTTCCACCAAAGAATGCAGTAATACCAGCAGAGAGCCCAAGTGAGGGGGGGTTGTCCCACTCCCGCTGCAGCGAAGATGACAGATCAGTTTTAAAGGTGGTGTAAGTTGGCGGTGAGCGTTATTGTTTCAGGACAGCGACTCGAGCTCAATAATGTCTCAGAAGGGCTGTTTGAACGGAACATCAATTATTCATCCTCTCATATGTACAGTCTCTTTGACAGCTGCTTCACACGCTCCCGTCAAATCTGCTGTATCAGTGGAATCTGTCTCCTCATCGTCCTTCTCCGTCAGCAGAGGACGGCGCGTGCACCAGACACAGACATCCGTTTTTCGATTCAGGGACCGAACTCACAGGGACCGGAGTAAATGGAGCGTTTTGTCAAAATAATTTACGGAAGACTATTTGTGAATCACACTTAAAGTGAAAGGTTTTTCTATTTCTCAGCCAACAAAGTTCACTAATACACAGAAGCATTCAGAGAAGGGTATGAAAAACAAATCTGCAATTGTGGATATTTAACACATTTTACTATAAAAAATACGTCATTTATCAAATCTCAGTAGAATTGTGTTGGAAAGTAAAACCTTTCACATATGATGATGGAAGGTAGTGCAATATAAGAGATCATATGGTAAACTTCAATGAACAATTCATTCCCATTAAATGCAAACTTGACCTTAAAGGGGACCTTTTTGCTTTTCCTTCTTTTCTATCACACGAACATATTTTATGTTATTCACTATGTCAAGGAAGGAAATCATTTTCATGAACTAAGCAGGATACGGTAAGTAGGCATTATTTTGAACTGTGAATCGTACGACGTTGCTCATTTAAGAGTTCAAGAATAAAAATACGGAGTGAGAATGAGCAGAATGGGTCCCCTTTAAGAGCATTTTGTCCGAGGCCAGCAGCTTAGCTGAACCTACAAAACCATTTACTAGAAGGTGATTTGCAGCACACGCTAGTTCCCAATTGGAAGCTTGGTTGAAGCTACAAGGAATAGCTGTTTGGAA
Source organism: Haplochromis burtoni (assembly GCF_018398535.1). Lineage (NCBI taxonomy): Eukaryota > Metazoa > Chordata > Actinopteri > Cichliformes > Cichlidae > Haplochromis > Haplochromis burtoni. The sequence goes on along the minus strand of NW_024582646.1, from coordinate 788,394 downwards.
AAGTAACCGATTAAACTATTCGTTTTACTTTTCTGGATTAGATGACACAGCTATTTTCCACAAACGTTTCATATCATCGCGGCAAAGTGCTCTTCCCAAAATTGGCACTCCAGCGATGCACTGTCTGATATATTAAGTGGAAACATTTACATCTAAGTTCTAGGGTGATAAAACTATTAGTGATTTAATAAATTTGTTGAATTTAAAATAAATAATTGATTTAATGCTAATGGAGTTTTTCTTTAAAAAAAAAAGAAATCCTTAATGACTCAGTATTTTAATATAGAGTTGCTTCTAGCAAGCTCTTTTTTTCCTTTTGGTTGTTCACAATAAAATATACAAAGTTTTTTTCAAAAGTTTCTCCTAATAAGATCTCAAATTTGAAATATGTATTTTCATCTTTTTCAAGTTCAGCCCTCATTGGTCGGTGGATATCGAGGCATCATCTACTGGTAAACAATTTTTCTTCTTCTTCTGTAGTTTAAGCAACAGTTCTGTGCTCCTCCTTCTTAAGCACACATTTAAGTGTGAAACTTCCGTCACAGTGGTTTAAAAACATCACGTCTCTCTGTAAACCCCGAAAGCTGTCGGCAAACTCTCCTCCTCCTCTCATCTGAAGGTGAGGCTTTAAAAGAAAATTTACCAAAAAAAAAAAATAAAGTACAGTCTACAGTTTTTTCTCTCCACTCAGACGAAATCAGCTGCGTATTGCAGAAACATCATGAAAAGCAGGGAATGTCCAGAACAGCTGCAGGTCGCCCAAAGTGCCTCGGGTTATAGCAGCAGCAGGAGCAGCAGCAGAAATGCAGGCAGGTCAGAAACGCCCGTCCTTAGATCAGGACAGGGTGAAAACTTTTTTTTGTTTGTTTTTCAACTTTTCTTTCAGCTTTTCCAGAAGCTTCGACGACCAGAAGGAACCCTGCCGCCCTCTCCTGCGGTTTGGAGGTTGAACACTAGGTGGTGACACCTCCTCGTGATCAGCTGGAGCTGCTGGAGCTACCGCCCTGCTGCGCCTTTGATGCTGAAACAGAAAAAACAAAGACATTCAGAAATGAAATTCTGTCTCAAGATATAATTTGAAAGCATTTGCGCTTTGTCCGGGGTTCGTTTGTACCTGTGAGGTCTCTGAAGCGTCTCTTGGCCTCGGCTCGCTCCTCAGAGTCGAAATACCAAACTGTGATGGCGTACCTGAAACACAAACGGCAAGAACAGTGTCTTCAGTGGTTGCCATTGCTGTCTGTAACGACCAGTGTGTGTTAATAAGGGTTACGTTTTTGCTAATTAATTTGCCATGTTTTAAGGAAAATTACAACACGTCTAACAAATGCCAACAAAGGCAGATGGTCCAAGTCATCATGTCTGTAGTAGTTACAGGAGAAGCTGCCTCATGAATTGGGGTACTGATGGGTTGGTTGGCGGGTTACCTGGTGGTATAGGAAGGCTGCACTTCATGTGGGTTCCTGCGGTCTGACCAAAAGAAGAGCAGCCTATCAAAAAGTGGCTTGATGTCTGCCACGTACGACTTCCCTTCTGGAAAGATCCTGAGGATGCCGCCATGCTCCTGATAAACAACAGCAGGAAAGACAATTTAGTGAAAGTTCTTTTTCTCTCATTTCTATTCACTCCTGTCCCCAGACAGAAACCAATAATGTGCAAATATTCACATCTTAATTCAAATCAGTCGCGATCACTTCCTCTGATTTTATCAAGTCAAAGGAAGCAAAAAAACATTTCATGTTGATATCATCAGAGATCAAAGTCAGAAACTTCACTATTCACTCAGCTCACAATCAGACTTGAAATCATAAAAAGATTCGAGATGGTGATCAAACACGACAAACTGAAAAGAGGGTTCGATAAATGAATAAATGAATAAATTGTAATAAGCACCTTGGCATTCCAGTTCTTGTTGAGGTAGTAGATGCAGGTGATGCAGCGTCCATCACAGTTGGGATTGTCCACGTGCTTGACATAACCCGCCCCATTTCCTGGGTAACACGCCACCATAGCCTAAACAGACACGCACAAGCAGAAATAATTAGAGCACTCCTGTGTCACTACTACCACAAAACCCTGCTGCTTTAAATGCACTTCACCACGAGCTCGGACATCATAGAAAGTGCTAACATTAACTGCTATTTTTTCTCATGTGTCTCATATTTGACTACATCACACAGATAAATAAATAAAGTTTTTGCTTCACAGATTTATTTACGAAACACAACGGAAAACAGCACATACAAACAGAATTGATTAGTTATTACTTGGTTACTTTTGATTTTTGTTACCACCGATATTGTAATTATTGATAATTGTGGTTCTCATCAGTAGAATTTAACTGAGGCTTTGTAAACTTGTGAGCTGTCACAACTGCTGCTCACGTTTTTCCAAATTTTTACAAATCAAACCATCAACACATGAATCAAGAAAGAAAAGAAAAGAAGTGAAGTTCTGAAACTGGAGTATAATGGAAGGAACTGATGAATAGTAAAAATACTAAAATATCAGGAATAAAATTGTAGTGTTAACAGAGATAACAGGAAATAAAAATGTACTAGAGTGTTCTTTTAGTTTAGCACAATCTGATGTAATAAGATGACCATTTCCTATGGCTTGTTTTGGAAATATAATAACATAATATAAAAACAAGTAATGCTGAACGAGTACAGTGGCTGATATAATCTTCGAAATAAAAGCTGGCGCGTTGAAAATCTGTTATGCTGACACAATTACACATACTTCCTCTATGTATGTGCGCACCAATGTAGGTGTGTGTGTGGTGGTTATTTACTAATATTTCTCGTGTCCAGATGCGCTTGTTGTGGTTGCATGCCTACACACCGAGTCGCACGTACACACATGTATGTGTACATATGTGTGTGTGTGCGTACGTGCTGCCAGTCAGTATTGGGAGAAAATTGGAACAGCCGCGCTTGTGGTTACAGTATTGATAAGAGGCCATAATAGTTTTGCAAAGACCGACAGATTTCCCAACACAACCAGGAATCCTGACGTCACTGAGATTTTGGCCCCATCATCTATTTGTTCCACTATTTTTTGAAAATGAGCCATTTCTTTTTACATGTTTAAAATGAAAGAAATACTAAAACTAGAATACTAGTTCTTACAAACCAGTGCTTTGACTAGAAAGTCCTCATAATTAATTGCTTCCTCGAAGCAATAAATAAAAATAAAATAATAAAAATACAATAAATATTCACAGAAAACGAGTTCATTTCAGTTAAAATGGAAACCTTTTCCAAACAGGACATGGGAGGTGGGAGCTAGGGGGGGGGTTCCCTGCATCCCCTCCCTGCAGCGCTGCGACCTCATAACCCCAGCAGGAAGTGTCTGATAAGCTCAGAGTAAGAGACGAGACTGTGAGACGTGAGACTGTGTCTCAGAGTCCACAGAAAACAAAGCACAAACTGTGATCCTTGCCGATGAAACAAAACCCAGTGGTCACAAACAGCTGATTCTGTGCTACTCAGGTTAGATCTGCTCAGACTGCCCACTGCAGCTAAACAGCTACATCTAGCATTTCACAGACTGATATTATTATTTACTTGGGCTTGCAGTAAAACACACCTGCCCCTTTAATTTTTTCCAAAACAGAAAAAAATATTAAAAGACAATTTATTAAAGTTTTGTGCAAGTTTCCATGTTTCACCATTTGGCACTGAAAAATCAATCATTTTTTCCAGAATGTGGACCCTACTTTACAAATGAAAGAAAAAAAGAAAAGGAAAATGACGTTAGAGAAGATTGATGCTTGTTAAAAACACATGTTCCTTAAACGCGCCAAAACAAACATCAGCAGCACTGATTTATGTCAAAGCGTGTTATCTTTACCATCTCTCTGACGTCAACGTCGTCACCTCACCCCGATGATTACACACAGACTGCACGCAAGCCCCTCGACCAATGCCTGTAGCTCAATGTACGCACATGTCCAAGACATGAGCGTGATTTGCATTTATTCGCGGAACCTCGATAGCAGAAAATTATAGAGGCAAAACGGCAGCAGTCACGCTGTCAACGTGCTTGCCCCTTTTCTCTGATGGGATTTTATTGTGAACCCCCCTTATTGTCAAACACATGCGTGCAAAGGCCTTCTACACCTTTGCACGCTCCATAGAATCTCATGGAAGCGAACATCCTGTTCACTTCCTTTCCTTTACGATTATCAACACACATGCCAGTTTATACAGGAAGGTCACAGTGCAGATTAACCCCAGATCCAATAGACCATTCCCTCGATACATCAACGACAACAGCAGCACACCTTTAGCAACCTTACTGACATCAACATGTACCACCTGATGTCTGTGTTTATACACCCGTTGCATGCAACCATGTAGACGCCACACCCCTTCCCTTTTGGGCGCTCTCGCTGTGAAACGCCCCTCTCTATTGCTTTTCATGAGAAGGGGATCGGGATGGTGGGTGGGTGCAGAAGTCAAGCCCCCGTCAGTGTGTGCGAGGGACTCCAAACGTGCACGCAGTTTCAGGCCTCCCTGGCTGCCAGTGACGACAAACCCCTAGCGCTGATAACGAGCGGCTGACCTGCTCCACAGGCTCGCTCTGAGGGGAAGTGGAGAAATCACGCAAGTTTGTTTACACGCCGCCACTAGGGCACGTACACACACACACACATACAGGCTTCATCATCATTACCGTCATCGTACAAGTGAGTTCCTGTAGAATGAGAAAAAAATAAGCGCAGTGACAGAGGAGGGGGGCTGAGCGGAGATGAAATGATACACTGTGAGAGGAAAAGGGTTGAAAACAAAAACGCCTTAGAACTGTTTTTCAATTCAACTTTATCTTATCTCTCTAGCAGAGGGAGATGCAGAGAGGGGGGAGGAGAGGGGCACGGGGAGATGTTGTGCAGGTGTGGTGATGTCTGTGCGGTTGTTTGGCAGGTTTCCAGCCAGCTGATGGTTTAATGACAAAGCTACGTGTGGCGCGTGAGGCTACAGCGCGTCTGCAGCGCCACCGACATCCAGCAGCAGTGATTCTGCAACTTTTAGCAAACCCAGTCCAAGAGGTTTTAAGACCTTTTTAATGCCTCACAGATACTGGAGCTAGACTGCTTGGCTTCAACCACCTAACAGACTGGTGTCAAGCAATGCTTGGAGTTGGGTTTGTCTACTACTTTGGGTGCAATCTTTGATTTTTAATTATGTCCAGCTGCTTGTATCATAATCAGAATTGTATTTCAAACTATTATTAAAGGTTTTTTGTGTCCTTCACACAAAAGACAAATCCTGCTGTTTATTCTCCTGCATCATCTCCAGCTGTCTGGGTTAGTTGTGTGTGTGTTGTTGTGTGTGTGTGTGTGTGTGTGTGTGTGTGTGTGTGTGTGTGTGTGTGTGTGTGTGTGTGTGTGAGCGTGTGTGTACGTGATGTAGCGTCAGTGCTGACCCGTTTTCACAAGAAGCGATTGAAATCAAACAAGGGCACCAAAAAAGTGACTAATATTAAACAGAAGGAATGTGTGTGTGTGTGTGTGTGTGTGTGTGTGTGTGTGTGTGTGTGTGTGTGTGTGTGTGTGTGTGTGTGATGAGGATACTGTATGTGTGTGCTGAGGAGGAGTGAAGGAAGAATTGAATGTGTACGTGAGAATGTCCACTGCTACACGCGCATACCTTCACGCCCACTCACACGAATGGGCGTGTATCTGTTCTGCTGTGTCTGACTTTCCGAGGAACAATGTCTTTATAGGGACATTTTTGAAAATTTAAGACAGTTTGGTCGCTCCTTGCTTTGGGATTTAAAACTTTAACAAGAACTTTTTGAGAGTTAGGCTTAGTTTTAAAGTTAAGGTCGGGGTCATTCGAGCCCAAGTGATGCTGATCTCAGAGAAAAGGACACAGACACAGTCTGGCATCCATCAAACACTGACTTGATGTTGTTATTTCGATAAATTAGCTGACTAGTTGTTGCAGGCTTTTGATATCATTTATCTAACATATTTTTCCATCTGTGTAAAATAGAATATCTGTAAGTGACTGACTAGATCTCCCCCTTTCTGTTGAGTTTCAGTTTTTCTGCTCTCCTGTAACCAAAATGTAAAGTCTCACATCTCTTAGATATATTTAATTAGATTTTTAGAAATGTCAAACAACAACAACAACAACAAAACAAAATGTGAATTTTTGCAAATCAGATCCAAATGACATTGAGGTATTTTAATAAAATGCAGTCTCAGTCTTGGAGTTCATCTAAGTGCCACTTGGGGCTGGTACTAAAAAGGAGTCAATGCCCATAGACTCCCATGTTGAGCATTAAAAGCATATCCTAGTACAAAAATTGATTTGGCTGGTTTCCACTTTCATAAAACTGAGTAGGGGGAATATGTTTATGACACATCCACCTGGATTTTTATATTAGGAAGATGCCCACACTGATTGGGACACCATACAGGTAGTCATGGGGTTTGCTAGGCTTGCTGTGACTATAGACGTGAAATTATGTTACGAGGTGACAAACCCTTCAAATTTTTCTTAAAATGCAGCTCATAAATGTCTTTTTTGCAGGATGAATCAAGGAGATCCCAAGATTCATTGCGGATTGGTGGTTTGGACAGTCCAAGCAAAGTGATCAAAGAATTCTCTTTTAAATGTAAGCACATTTCACTCACCGATCGAGCAGTGCCGATGTTAAAATTACTGAATTTCAAATTCTTCATTAAGTTACATTTATGACGCGAGTCGTTACTTATTGCGGCTCAGGTCCAGCAGTCTAAAAGCCTTTAAAACAAAAAGCAGCTTAAATTTTTAATTTAATCTTACACAGACTGTGGCAGTGTTATAGGTAATGAATACTACCGTCTTAATTTGTCTTAGGACTGCAAATGTCTAGAGTCAGGGGAGACTGAGAAACCCACTGATGCAAAACTTCTTTGGTGCTTCAGAGGAGAGGTGATGAGATAGAGGTTTTCCACTGCTGATGAGCCTCTGGGACAAATTCATCAATGTGCGAGAAAAGGGAAGAGAAACTGGAGTCTGGAGCACCAGCTTAATGCGTGAGCTGTTTTCTACCAGTCCCTCAACTATAGAAAATTTTAAACCGATTCCTAAATATTTGCTACCTATATTTAAAGCAAGTATCAGCAACAAAATGTCCTTGAAGATAAGTGTGTGTTTCCCCCCCACACACTTATGATACAACAAGATTTTCTCACCCAGTTTACCCTTATTTTCACCTGAAACACACAAAATGATCACAATTTTATTTAGTTTTCTAACATTATTTTTAATATTGCCCTTAAACAAAAGTAACTAAACCTTTCGTTCAAATATAGTGGTTTCAGTAGGTTTGTCTCTCAGATGTAGTATTTTAGGTACAAAGCGATATGAAACGGAAGTAAGTAAATGTATTTTGATCAGTTAAATTCCACCTCCGGCCATTTTTATGGAAATGTATGAAAAATATACATCCTATAATAAAATAATCCATTTAATGTAGGCCCTTGAATATTTTATTATACTGTGCCAAAGTGAAACGACATTAGTCACACAAACTACACTAACTGTTTACTGACTAATTGTAACACTACTGTTAGCTAAAGGACACAGCTTAATAACGTTGTTTTTACATGTGCCAAGTACATCACAAAATCTAAAAGTTCTCCAGTAAAAGTAAAACAAATTAGATAAAATAAAGATTTTCTCTAGCTGCTGTGCACACGAAACAGTGCGTTGTATTTACACCATCTCACTTAAGGGCGCCTTAGTTTCAGCCTTCAGTCTTCACAACTTGCATTATTATTCCTACAATACTGCTGTTCATTATCTGTCTGAGAGTTGTAGAGTTATAGTTGTTAACACATTAATAAAACTTTAGATCTACTTTGAACTGCATTGTACTGCATGTCAATTCAGCAGTTTATATACTGCTAGTAAATACAATATTGTTATTATTATGTGGAGGCTCGTTCTGGGTCAATGCCCACAGGTTTCTGTTCAGGTTAATAGGTAGAGACGATACATGTAAAAGCTGAGAATGGTACTCCTACGACGGAACCGTAATCTTCACGCCATTAATCATCACAGCAGCGGAGAACACCCAGAGGACCTGACCTGATGTCGTAAATTCCCTGCCCTTCCTGCACCGTGTTCTGGTTTCTGAAACACTGGCTCAGGGCCCAGAATTGGTCAGTTACTGAAATACTGCCAAAAGGCCAACAAGTTACTGAGAAAAAGAAGAACGTCCAAGCACAACAGAAAGAAAGAAAAGGATAGAGGAAATAAAGCAGAGCTCCAGTCAGTGCCTAGTGATTAAAACAGTCCGGAGTTATGTAGAGTCCACTTGAGCTCACATCTGCCTTTTTCACAACTAACAATTTGCTGTAATAAATACCAATATTAAAACCACTGTCACAGCATGCCATGTTTTTGTGCAAGAGCTTTGGTGTGTTTACTTCTACGCATGATGCACCTTTCCACTGAGCAGCTAGAGGAGGAGAGGATGTGAGGAGTGTGTGATGAGCCAAGCTGTTAAATGAAAGAAGGAAGGCCTGAGATAAACAGCATCTCCTGATCTCAGCATCACTTATAACCAGCTGGAGTCCAAACCAGCGCACAGCTTCGGCACAATGCCACTGCTGACAGTGGGGAGTGACATCTCCGTTTTTATTTTAACCTGTGAGTTCCAGACACACGAAGTTTATTTTTAACTGCTGACTGGAGTTTGTTGATGGCGAAAACTACACGAAGCAAGTTATAAAGTCTTTACGGTCTACATCACAAATAAATTATATAAAAAATAGTTAAAGAATTTGTTACTTAACTAAAATGAGTTTACTAAAGTCGGCTTGAAACAGTGTACCCTTTTAAAAAGTACATATCTTATGATGCTTATTTCGGGGTTTTATTCACTTTAACTCTGAATAAACTACTCACGATGTGCTTTATTTGGGCTTTTTGGTTTTCAAACATTCGACGACAAACTACTCGTGGAAGCAGGTCTGATCGTGTTTAAAGATCGGTTCGTATTTTGCTTTCCTCCGTTTTGTCAGCTCTGGTCCTCTGCGTCTCCTGTTTGGTCGCTCCCGATCAAATACTGGCACATTTTGCCCCTTTATTAGCTTGTTTTTCTGAATCGTCACGATGGCTGTAAACCAGGATCGTGCCACCAGGCGGTTTCGCTTACCTGGGATCTTTCCCGAATCGCTTTGTTTCCCAGCCTCCCGGAGCAAAAGGAGATCAGCTTATCGATCAGGTTGAGCAAGAAGTTGATGGCCTCGCAGCCGCGTTCCGATCCGCTCACCCAGGCGATCTTGTCTCCACGGATGCTCCTCCGGTGGACTGCCGGGACGGATCCGGCCAGCCGGCCGTCCTGCAGAACTCCAGAGCGGTGCATGTCTTTCACCTGATCCAACACCGCGCCCCCGGCCAGCTCGCCGAGGAGTCCGTCCACGTAGTAGAAGCCGTATTCCTGCAGGGCCGGGACGACCTGCTCAAGAGCCAAACGCTCCAATTCCGTGTCCGATAAGTGTTCAATGAAAGGCATTTTAACTGTTGAGGTAATCTTGGAAGTTTAAAAAAAACGTACAAAAAGAAACGAGTCGCAGGTTCAAAGTTTTGGCTGTAAAATGATTGATTCGACAAACAGAGAGAGGGAAGCCCGTTTCGCCGTCAGCTCTGTTTCTGTGACGGTCTGAATTCAGTCCTGCTGAAGTCCAACAGTCAAGCACCGAGCTGACAGACTTCACGGAATACCTCTGAAGTCCTGCGTTTCTCCGCTCGCGTTTATCATTCTGCCCACGACACAGGCGATCAAGCGACTGTACAAGTACACCACATCCGGTAACGGATTTCACAATAAATGTCGCACTGCCTGACAAACCTTTTGCCTCTTGGTGTGTTTAATTTTTAACGGTGGTCGAGGGGATTGCTAGTTATTACAAGGGTGTCTGGAACATCAGTTCCAGAAAAAATAAAATAATAAATATCTGAAAGAATAAACCTTCAGCGTGGGACTAAAATATTTCAGTATGAGACTAAACAGGCTGCTATAGAGCATTTCTCATTAATTGCTGAAAACTAATCAATAATATGATCAAAAGACATTTTAACAAATCATTTTTGTACAAGTGATTTGTCACGTAAAATGCTAAATATTCTAAGCTCAGTAATAGTTCAAACTAATCTGTCGCTTTATATATACACTAAGCATTCTGATGAAATTCAACTGTATTGAAATTCGTCATGATGCTTAACTGTAAAACACAAAGCTAACTTTTAAATCAAATGCACTAATTCTGATATTGATTCGACATTTAGCCTTCAATAAGACGAATTCCTCTGAATTGACAATTGATTCTTGAGAGTTACGATAGTTTTATAGCTTTATTTTACAGGAATGCCGGCCTACTTCCGGTGGCATTCCTCTAGCTTTACAGTCGAGATCGGGGAGTGAATGTGCGAGGAGTGAGAGACGTGCTGGATGTGATGTCCACTGTGTGGGGGAGAGGTGAGGCTTCGTGACTTCCCCACTGCGTTTCTCTTTTATGGCCTCCTCTTACATCACGTGACGATTCGCGTGTCAAATCATTTTCACTTGAATTCCCACATAAAACAAGCGGTACACAAAAAAACAATGTGCCACAACAAGAAACCACGGCAGCACAAACTCCACACAGATCATTCACCTCGTTGTGAGCAACACAAAATATCACGCAGTAAAGTTGCCACAATGCGAGTTAGTTAAAGTTAAAGGAGCAGCAGTGGTTCGGTAACGTGCCCACGCGCTGGGCGTGCCCGTCGCCATTAAGTACTACGTGAGCTGCATGTAGCCCTCGCGCTCACTGCCTCCTCCCCTCCCTAACGGAAGTAAACAGTGAACGTGTACTTGACCACGTGCAGGGAAAATACAAAGCAGCTGCAACGGAAACTATCATGCAGCATACAGGATAATAATATTAAAATAAATAAATAAATATATAAATAATAATAACAATAAAACTACACCCATAAACAATTGAAGTGTATTACCGGGTATGTCTTAAAATCGTTCATCTTTAATTAATTATTTGCAGCAAGTTTAAATTCTAGTATTCAATAAAATTTTATTTATACAGCGCCAAATCACAACAACAGTCGCCTCAAGGCGCTTTATATTTTAAGGTAGACCCTACAATAATACTTAAATAATACTTAATACTTAACTTACCCCAGAAAATCATTACCAACAAAATACAGTTAAAGAAATAAAGTGGGGAAAAAACTTCTCTGAGCCCCCCCTCTCCAACAACATATAAGACTATGATTATGGTACTATAATTATTACAGTGGAGTGTCAGTGAGTAAGCAGAAAAATGCTGTTGCGGCTGCTCCAGGTGCTGAATGCTGCACACTTTGATTACAGAGACTCAAAAAAAATAAAGATTGACTTTATGTCAGATATTGGATTATTTGAACACATACTGGGAGAAGTTAAGCTGGAAAAAAACAAAAAAAAACAAATCAGGATTCCACAGACCTGCTGAGATATGTGAGCCCAACAGCTCTTTGCTTTTCATAAGACAACGGAAAGGTTTGAAATGGCTGGTTTAATCTACAGCATTATAAAATGTTGTATTGTTCACTGTGTAAAAACTTCCTATGATTACCACAAGCTGTAAACACGCAGTGTAGTATAAAGCACAATGTTACACTCTGAAATAATTTGGAAGTATAATTCAAGAAAAGTGTACTCAAGCACTGTAACCTCCTAAATGTTCTTAATTACTGTCAGGAAAAACATTTGAAATCTCTCACAGTAGTCCTTTAACACAAAGCACCATCCCAGACTGTACACATAAACTCCAAAGTAATCAAGAGTTTATTGAGAAATAGGTGCCCTGCCAATATTGGCAGTTATGTACAAATCACTGATAATAATAAAGATTCAAAGATCCTGAGGAAACACTAAAACAGAATTCCTATGGAATTAAATCACCTTCAGATATAAAGTAAGTGAGGTGCATGGGGATGTAGACGGAGTATGACAGCTACTAACCTTGTGCCTTCCTCTGATCTTGTGCTTCCCCAACTTCCCATCGGCGTAGGTGACCAGTTTGTCCATCTTCGACAGCAGGTAGCCGATGTTCTCGCAGCCCGGCTCGTTTCCTTCCACCCAAACGATCTGGTCTCCACGAATACTCCTAGTGTTGTCCAGGCCTCTGCTGGCCAGCTTGCCGTCCTGCATCTTCCCAGAGTGGTGCAGCTCTTGGACCTCTTGCAGAACCCGGTCTCCAATTTTGCTCCCGAGGAAGTTGTCAATGATGCACATGCCATAGGAGTTCATGCTGGGGATGATGTAGTGGAGCACCAGTCTGTGACTGCTGCGGTACCTCCGGCCTTTGGATCTGGGATGGGCGCTCCAGGGAAGAGCATAGGGTACGATCCCGGCCCTATTTTTCCCAGCCCCAGCCCTGGCTATATCTCTGACTGTTTTCCCGACTTCACTCACAGCTTCAATTCCAGCTTCAACCCCAGTCCCATTTTCTTGGATCTGACCTTTCATGTCTGCAACTGTAACACTGTTGCTGCTGGTCCCAAATGTAACGCCATCTCCAGTATCAAACCCTGTATCAAATCCAGCTTTGACACCAGTCCCAACTTGGGGCTCTACCTTGGCCCCCACAAAAGTGTCTCCAGGTCCAGTGTCAGCACTGCTAAACCTCCAGGGGAGCAGCTGATCTGCATGTCTGTGGTCATTATCATCATCATTGACCAGTTTGTGGGAGTCAGTTTTAATTTCTTCCTTATTCACAACCTTGGATAGAGGACTCATGTCTGCATGCGTTCCCATCCGACTTGTTTAGCTGCTCTACACTCTGCTGACTGTTTTATAGGAAAGCACAAAGCCCCCAGGAAAGAACAGGAAGACAGAAAATGAGCAAGCTGGTTTCCAAAATAAGAGTGAGAGTAAAGGCCACCTTAATAGCTACACAAACAGCCATTACAAAAATATATCAAAAAGTTGGAAAAAAAAGTATCACAAGAATATATGCTGGAAAGGACTTTCCTTCACTATCCAAAAACCATCCAAAATCATTTGTCGACAATGCTTTTATTTTGAAAGTTTTGGTCAGAAGTTTTTGTTGCATTGTACTTTAATGGGTTAGGATAGTTTTTGAAAGTCTAATAATAATAATAATAATAATAATAATAATAATAATAATAATAATAATGTTCTAGGTTGTTCCACCGTCTACCGTGACCTTTCTGGCAGGATAGCCTGTCTATCGAAGTTGTACTTTTAAACTTATTCAGTAAAATATAGGCGGACTGTTCCTCCAAAACATGCACAGTATGTCTTAAAACAGCTATCTGACGCGCATTTCTGCCAGCACCGCGCTGTTTGGCCGACTCCAGACCGTTTGTATCTGCCAAACGTAGAGTAAAGTCGTATTTTTTACGTTGTCATTAAAAAAATAAAAACAACATTTTCTCGGAAACAGCTGTCGGGGTAGTGTACCTGCTGGTTTTTCCCCCAGTCAAAAAGCCGTGTGAATCCCGTTACTGCTCCCAAAAAAGTCGCAGTGGAATAATCTGCTGTCACCTCGGAACGTACGTGACTTGCGGCAGATTCTAGTACAGAGGCAGCCTCGGATGACCGAAGCACGCACTGAGAGCTCGAGCGAAGCGTGCACGTTAGCTGAGACATCCCGAGAGTGCAGGAAGGGGCTGAAACATCACTGCTACTATGTAAAGACGCAGAGCTAAACTTTAAAGAAGTGACCATCACATTAATAATATCGGTTTGCTAATAAAAGCAACCCGTTCAAGTATGCCGATTTTCTGGTGACTGTATCTTACAGCCGTCGAACTGTACAATACCCCTATTTAAACGTGCATTGGTTAAGTTAGTTATCTGTTTAAGCCAGAGCGTTCTCACTCCCGAGGCGTAACATGTCGACGTTTTGTCTCGTCCCGCGGCGTTCCTGAGGAACGCGAAAGGAGACCTTCGGCGTTCTTATGGTACGCGGCGGGTTATGGCTGGAATCCAGTGCAATGACGCTCCCGCGGTAGTAGACGTTCCAGCCCTGTATTCCAGCCCTAAACCTAACCTTATCCCTAGCCCTGACCATAACCTTATTCCTGACCTTAACCAGGACTTTAATGATGTTAAATAGCGTGTTTCTAAGCGATTTGAAGAAAAAGAGCGAACATGTGTAGGTTCAGTCCAGACGGTTCTCATATTTCCTCTTTTTCCGAGGTCGTCATTTAGGAACGTGGTGGGTAGCCGAAAACGTAATATGGTGACGATTTGTCACCTAGCGTAAAATGTTACGCTTTGGGAGTGAGAACGGTTGGTTTAAGCACATTTAAGTAGAGAGAACCAAGAGATTTTGAGTAATTATCAAAAAGGAAGAACAAACCTCTAGGTTCATTTATTTAATGATAAATAAATGATTAATGATAATTTAATCCTCTTTCTCAGAGGAAGGCGTATAGATACGTAAACACGGCATAATACTATTTAGCTCTGGAAGGATCTAAACTTTAGATATCGCTATAAGTAGACATTAAGGTCAGGGGAGAAGATAAGGTGTGGTCAGGGGTGGCCAAGGTCACCACAGCAACTCTATTCAACCCACATATAAAATGTAAAAGTTTACCTTCATGAAATGAATGTTTTTGTTTGTTTGTTTGTTTGTTTAAAATTACAGACATTGATTTTTTTTTTAACAAAAGGATGTTAGAAAATTATGTTGTTGGTAAAGGTTCTAGAAGATGAATGTAAGTCAAAATGAGGTATCATATGCTACGCTCATCTTTATGGTGGAATAACCATGGAAATTTGAGCCAAAATGCACTTTTTGAATAATCCAGGGCATCAGCGTTTGTTTCTGCTCCTCTTCAACATGATCATTGAATTGGTGCCAATTTGCTATTGAAACTATGTAATGATACTGATGCTCAGAGTATGTTTTAGAAGAAAATTATGTTGAACGACAAGATTCTGGCTTTGGGTTGTGACATGTGGAGATGGTGTAAAAATGATTTTTCTGCAGTTTTTAACAGAGCTTAAGATCTGTTTTTCAACCATGAAAATATAAGACACGAGTGACCCGTAAGAATCTGCATGGCAAGCATAACAACAGCTCTTCAAATTCCCTAAATAAGTGAAGATGCTTTAGTGCTTCCCATATTATGTCCTTTAGGATACACTGGATGATTCTTTATGAAAGGAAAGGAGGTAATGCTCTCCTAATAAACCGTCAGACAATAAAATTTCATGCCATAAATTGCTGATTTGGTCTAAAGCAAACTTTCAGATACAGGCTGTATTAAACCCTTCACTGGACTCTGAACGTCACACTTTTGTGATCCAATCTACATTTTGTCAAGTTATTGCTTTATATGCATATTTATAGTAAATTAAATTAAAAATAAATAAATAAAATCTATAAATTAACATTTTAATAGTAACATGATTTCTTTGCAAGTGGTTATATGACCCTCATGAGAAAACATGGTGAGAATTTGTGGAGGGAATCATCTAAGACGTTCTTTTTGTAGTCCCTTTTAAGGACATTGTAGTTTCACCTTAAGAGACCCACATTAAAGATCAAGGAGCCAGTGTAAGGGCAATTGGATTCTCTTCACATAAATCCTTATAAATGCTCCTTAACATATGTCCTTGATCACATGATGTTAATCATGGCAATTGCTTTGGACTATTCCATTACAGCCATTTCATTGATAATGATAACTGTGTGTACATATGTTGGGTTTAAAACTTTAAATTACTTTTTTTTTTTAAATCTAAGACCAAATTAACTGAACAAAACCTGAACAGACAAACTATCAAATTCTTAGCTCCTGGAGACACAGGGTGTTTGGTTTGTTGTGGTTCATCATGGTTCTGGTCACACAGTAACATGTGTTAACAAGCATCTGCGACCAGAGAGGAGAGGACATTAGACCACTGTTACAGCACGATCAGCGGGGCCTATCGCGCGGTGCCCCGCGCTTCACTCGGACTTTCTGACCACGTCATGATCCACCTAATCCCCGCGTACAGACAGAGGCTGAAGCTCTCCAAACCTGTCGTGAGGACCAAAAAACTGTGGAGCAACGAGGCTGTGGAGGAGCTTCGCACGTGTTTGGAGTCTACAGACTGGGACACAATGAAGGCTGCTTCTAACAGCTTGGACGAGTTTACGGACACTGTCACCTCCTATATCCACTTCTGTGAGGACAGCATTGTGCCATCACGCACCAGGGTGAGTTATAACAATGACAAACCCTGGTTTACTCCTAAACTCAAAAAGCTGTGGCTGGAAAAGAGAAAGGCGTTCAGAAGCGGAGACAGGGACTGCTACAGAGAGGCCAAGTACAGGTTCACTAAAGAAGTGGACATTGCTAAACATCAGCACTCTGAGAAGATGCAGCAGCAGATCTCAGAGAATGACTCGGCCTCTGTGTGGAAAGGTTTTAGGAATATCACCAACTACAAGCCTAAAACCCCCCACTCCACTGACGACTTGCTCTTGGCCAACACCCTCAACGACTTCTACTGCCGTTTTGACGAGCCATCAGGCAGCCTTCACACCTCCAACGGCCCCAACAATAGAGGCACTTTGGACACTAATTCCCCCACCTCTCCCCCCTCCATAGAGCCATCACCACCTTCAAACCTTTCACCTACAACACCCCCCTCCTCACCCCACACAAAAGAGGATTTCACACCACCTCCTCCCACCACAACTCTTCATATTCATGAAGCAGATGTGAGGAAGCAGTTTAAGAGTCTGAATGCTCGAAAAGCTCCCGGCCCAGACGGCGTGTCTCCTGCCACCCTCAGACACTGTGCAAACGAGCTGGCCCCAGTGTTTTCTGGCATTTTCAACTCCTCACTGCAGGCATGTCATGTGCCTGCCTGCTTCAAGTCCTCTACCATAATCCCTGTCCCCAAGAAACCTAGGATCACTGGACTAAATGACTACAGACCCGTGGCTCTGACATCTGTGGTCATGAAGTCATTTGAGCGCCTGGTTCTCTCCATCTCAAGACCCTCACGGCCCCCCTCCTGGACCCCCTGCAGTTTGCATACAGAGCCAACAGGTCTGTAGATGACGCCATCAACATGGCCCTACACTTCATCCTGCAGCATCTGGACTCCCCAGGAACCTACGCCAGGATCCTGTTTGTGGACTTCAGCTCTGCCTTCAACACCATCCTTCCAGACCATCTCCGAGGCAAGCTTTCCCAGATGAATGTGCCTGATCCCATCTGCCGGTGGATCACTGACTTCCTGACGGACAGGAAGCAGCATGTGAGGCTGGGAAAGAATGTCTCGGACTCCCGGACCATCAGCACCGGCTCCCCTCAGGGCTGTGTTCTTTCTCCTCTGCTCTTCTCCCTGTACACCAACTGCTGCACCTCCACCCACCAGTCTGTCAAGCTAATCAAGTTTGCAGATGACACCACCGTTATCGGACTCATCTCGGACGGGGATGAGTCTGCCTACAGGAGGGAGGTTGAACGTCTGGTGTCCTGGTGCAGCCACAACAACCAATGGTCCTATCCCATCATGACTGACACCCCCATCACCTCTGTGGACTCATTCCGCTTCCTGGGTACCACCATCACCCAGGACCTGAAGTGGGAGCCCACCATCACCTCCGTCATCAAGAAAGCCCAGCAGAGGATGTACTTCCTGAGGCAGCTGAAGAAATTCAACCTGCCAACACGGACGATGATGCAATTCTACACGCAATCATCGAGTCCATCCTCACCTCCTCCATCACCGTGTGGTACGCTGGAGCCACTATCAGGGACAAACAGAGACTGCAGCGTGTTGTGCGCTCTGCTGAGAAGGTGATTGGCTGCAGACTCCCATCTCTGCAGGACCTGTACACCTCCAGGACACTTGGGCGTGCAGCTCGGATCTCAGCTGACCCTTCTCACCCTGGACACAGTCTGTTTGACCTGCTCCCCTCAGGCAGGAGGCTCCGGTCCATTCGCACCAGAACCTCTCGCCATAAGAACAGTTTCTTCCCCTCTGCTGTGGACACATGAACAATAACCGTATGACTGTTCCCACCCACTAACACATGACCCTACGCTGTGTTCACTGCATCATTCCATGTTTGGCACTGATCACCACCTGCACTCATGTATATATCTTTCTACGTAGCACTTTTAATTCTTATTCTTATTTTTTATTCTATTTAAGCGTAATTTATGACAGTATGTTTGCACTGAAGCACCGCAGCAATTTCCTAATGTTGTAAACCTGCTCAACATTTGGCAATAAAACCCTTTCTGATTCTGATTCTGATTAAAGCTGTAGCACCCAGATTACTTACAGCTACTTCCATGCAACTGATATAAGAAGGGATAAGCTGAAGACAGCTTCAACACTGTTTGTTGAAAAATAGTAACGTAAACGCACCACATTTTCTTGTTAGTAACGGTAACAGCGTTGTAACGATAGAAATAGTAATTAGTTAGATTACTTGCCGCTACTGAAAAAAGTAACGCCGTTATTCCCATCACTGACTGTCAGTCATGGATTGGCCTCCCCAGAGCCCAAACCTTATTAAAGTAGCATGGGGTTGAAAGAGCAAGAAACAAAAGGCAGCCAGCACCCAAAGAAGAACTTTGGATAGTCCTTAAAAAAAATCTGGAGAACTATTCTTGAAACTACCTAAGGAAATTACAAGAAAGCTTGCCTAAAAGAAATATTGCTTTATTGAAGAGTACAGGTGGCGATACCAAAAATTAACATTCAAGCTCATTAGAACTGTAACAACTCTATTTTTGCTCATATGCTGCTGTATTTCCATCTTTGACTTCTTCCATTTTCCTAGCAAAAAATAAAGAAATGAGGTGAAACTAGTCATTTTGTCCAGTACTGTAGATTTGCATTCTGCAGATGCTTGTTAACACATGTTACTGTGTGACCAGAACCATGATGAACCACAACAAACCAAACACCCTGTGTCTCCAGGAGCTAAGAATTTGATAGTTTGTCTGTTCAGGTTTTGTTCAGTTAATTTGGTCTTAGATTTAAAAAAAAAAAGTAATTTAAAGTTTTAAACCCAACATATGTACACACAGTTATCATTATCAATGAAATGGCTGTAATGGAATAGTCCAAAGCAATTGCCATGATTAACATCATGTGATCAAGGACATATGTTAAGGAGCATTTATAAGGATTTATGTGAAGAGAATCCAATTGCCCTTACACTGGCTCCTTGATCTTTAATGTGGGTCTCTTAAGGTGAAACTACAATGTCCTTAAAAGGGACTACAAAAAGAACGTCTTAGATGATTCCCTCCACAAATTCTCACCATGTTTTCTCATGAGGGTCATATAACCACTTGCAAAGAAATCATGTTACTATTAAAATGTTAATTTATAGATTTTATTTATTTATTTTTAATTTAATTTACTATAAATATGCATATAAAGCAATAACTTGACAAAATGTAGATTGGATCACAAAAGTGTGACGTTCAGAGTCCAGTGAAGGGTTTAATACAGCCTGTATCTGAAAGTTTGCTTTAGACCAAATCAGCAATTTATGGCATGAAATTTTATTGTCTGACGGTTTATTAGGAGAGCATTACCTCCTTTCCTTTCATAAAGAATCATCCAGTGTATCCTAAAGGACATAATATGGGAAGCACTAAAGCATCTTCACTTATTTAGGGAATTTGAAGAGCTGTTGTTATGCTTGCCATGCAGATTCTTACGGGTCACTCGTGTCTTATATTTTCATGGTTGAAAAACAGATCTTAAGCTCTGTTAAAAACTGCAGAAAAATCATTTTTACACCATCTCCACATGTCACAACCCAAAGCCAGAATCTTGTCGTTCAACATAATTTTCTTCTAAAACATACTCTGAGCATCAGTATCATTACATAGTTTCAATAGCAAATTGGCACCAATTCAATGATCATGTTGAAGAGGAGCAGAAACAAACGCTGATGCCCTGGATTATTCAAAAAGTGCATTTTGGCTCAAATTTCCATGGTTATTCCACCATAAAGATGAGCGTAGCATATGATACCTCATTTTGACTTACATTCATCTTCTAGAACCTTTACCAACAACATAATTTTCTAACATCCTTTTGTTAAAAAAAATCAATGTCTGTAATTTTAAACAAACAAACAAACAAACAAAAACATTCATTTCATGAAGGTAAACTTTTACATTTTATATGTGGGTTGAATAGAGTTGCTGTGGTGACCTTGGCCACCCCTGACCACACCTTATCTTCTCCCCTGACCTTAATGTCTACTTATAGCGATATCTAAAGTTTAGATCCTTCCAGAGCTAAATAGTATTATGCCGTGTTTACGTATCTATACGCCTTCCTCTGAGAAAGAGGATTAAATTATCATTAATCATTTATTTATCATTAAATAAATGAACCTAGAGGTTTGTTCTTCCTTTTTGATAATTACTCAAAATCTCTTGGTTCTCTCTACTTAAATGTGCTTAAACAACCCGTTCTCACTCCCAAAGCGTAACATTTTACGCTAGGTGACAAATCGTCACCATATTACGTTTTCGGCTACCCACCACGTTCCTAAATGACGACCTCGGAAAAAGAGGAAATATGAGAACCGTCTGGACTGAACCTACACATGTTCGCTCTTTTTCTTCAAATCGCTTAGAAACACGCTATTTAACATCATTAAAGTCCTGGTTAAGGTCAGGAATAAGGTTATGGTCAGGGCTAGGGATAAGGTTAGGTTTAGGGCTGGAATACAGGGCTGGAACGTCTACTACCGCGGGAGCGTCATTGCACTGGATTCCAGCCATAACCCGCCGCGTACCATAAGAACGCCGAAGGTCTCCTTTCGCGTTCCTCAGGAACGCCGCGGGACGAGACAAAACGTCGACATGTTACGCCTCGGGAGTGAGAACGCTCTGGCTTAAACAGATAACTAACTTAACCAATGCACGTTTAAATAGGGGTATTGTACAGTTCGACGGCTGTAAGATACAGTCACCAGAAAATCGGCATACTTGAACGGGTTGCTTTTATTAGCAAACCGATATTATTAATGTGATGGTCACTTCTTTAAAGTTTAGCTCTGCGTCTTTACATAGTAGCAGTGATGTTTCAGCCCCTTCCTGCACTCTCGGGATGTCTCAGCTAACGTGCACGCTTCGCTCGAGCTCTCAGTGCGTGCTTCGGTCATCCGAGGCTGCCTCTGTACTAGAATCTGCCGCAAGTCACGTACGTTCCGAGGTGACAGCAGATTATTCCACTGCGACTTTTTTGGGAGCAGTAACGGGATTCACACGGCTTTTTGACTGGGGGAAAAACCAGCAGGTACACTACCCCGACAGCTGTTTCCGAGAAAATGTTGTTTTTATTTTTTTAATGACAACGTAAAAAATACGACTTTACTCTACGTTTGGCAGATACAAACGGTCTGGAGTCGGCCAAACAGCGCGGTGCTGGCAGAAATGCGCGTCAGATAGCTGTTTTAAGACATACTGTGCATGTTTTGGAGGAACAGTCCGCCTATATTTTACTGAATAAGTTTAAAAGTACAACTTCGATAGACAGGCTATCCTGCCAGAAAGGTCACGGTAGACGGTGGAACAACCTAAAACATTATTATTATTATTATTATTATTATTATTATTATTATTATTATTATTATAGACTTTCAAAAACTATCCTAACCCATTAAAGTACAATGCAACAAAAACTTCTGACCAAAACTTTCAAAATAAAAGCATTGTCGACAAATGATTTTGGATGGTTTTTGGATAGTGAAGGAAAGTCCTTTCCAGCATATATTCTTGTGATACTTTTTTTTCCAACTTTTTGATATATTTTTGTAATGGCTGTTTGTGTAGCTATTAAGGTGGCCTTTACTCTCACTCTTATTTTGGAAACCAGCTTGCTCATTTTCTGTCTTCCTGTTCTTTCCTGGGGGCTTTGTGCTTTCCTATAAAACAGTCAGCAGAGTGTAGAGCAGCTAAACAAGTCGGATGGGAACGCATGCAGACATGAGTCCTCTATCCAAGGTTGTGAATAAGGAAGAAATTAAAACTGACTCCCACAAACTTGTCAATGATGATGATAATGACCACAGACATGCAGATCAGCTGCTCCCCTGGAGGTTTAGCAGTGCTGACACTGGACCTGGAGACACTTTTGTGGGGGCCAAGGTAGAGCCCCAAGTTGGGACTGGTGTCAAAGCTGGATTTGATACAGGGTTTGATACTGGAGATGGCGAT
>NW_024582646.1:746263-765433 GCF_018398535.1 Haplochromis burtoni | reverse complement strand
CATCGTCGCCAGTAATTAAATGCCCGACCAGAGAGGAGAGGACATTAGACCACTGTTACAGCACGATCAGCGGGGCCTATCGCGCGGTGCCCCGCGCTTCACTCGGACTTTCTGACCACGTCATGATCCACCTAATCCCCGCGTACAGACAGAGGCTGAAGCTCTCCAAACCTGTCGTGAGGACCAAAAAACTGTGGAGCAACGAGGCTGTGGAGGAGCTTCGCACGTGTTTGGAGTCTACAGACTGGGACACAATGAAGGCTGCTTCTAACAGCTTGGACGAGTTTACGGACACTGTCACCTCCTATATCCACTTCTGTGAGGACAGCATTGTGCCATCACGCACCAGGGTGAGTTATAACAATGACAAACCCTGGTTTACTCCTAAACTCAAAAAGCTGTGGCTGGAAAAGAGAAAGGCGTTCAGAAGCGGAGACAGGGACTGCTACAGAGAGGCCAAGTACAGGTTCACTAAAGAAGTGGACATTGCTAAACATCAGCACTCTGAGAAGATGCAGCAGCAGATCTCAGAGAATGACTCGGCCTCTGTGTGGAAAGGTTTTAGGAATATCACCAACTACAAGCCTAAAACCCCCCACTCCACTGACGACTTGCTCTTGGCCAACACCCTCAACGACTTCTACTGCCGTTTTGACGAGCCATCAGGCAGCCTTCACACCTCCAACGGCCCCAACAATAGAGGCACTTTGGACACTCATTCCCCCACCTCTCCCCCCTCCATAGAGCCATCACCACCTTCAAAACTGTTCACCTACAACACCCCCCTCCTCACCCCACACAAAAGAGGATTTCACACCACCTCCTCCCACCACAACTCTTCATATTCATGAAGCAGATGTGAGGAAGCAGTTTAAGAGTCTGAATGCTCGGAAAGCTCCCGGCCCAGACGGCGTGTCTCCTGCCACCCTCAGACACTGTGCAAACGAGCTGGCCCCAGTGTTTTCTGGCATTTTCAACTCCTCACTGCAGGCATGTCATGTGCCTGCCTGCTTCAAGTCCTCTACCATAATCCCTGTCCCCAAGAAACCTAGGATCACTGGACTAAATGACTACAGACCCGTGGCTCTGACATCTGTGGTCATGAAGTCATTTGAGCGCCTGGTTCTCTCCTATCTCAAGACCCTCACGGCCCCCCTCCTGGACCCCCTGCAGTTTGCATACAGAGCCAACAGGTCTGTAGATGACGCCATCAACATGGCCCTACACTTCATCCTGCAGCATCTGGACTCCCCAGGAACCTACGCCAGGATCCTGTTTGTGGACTTCAGCTCTGCCTTCAACACCATCCTTCCAGACCATCTCCGAGGCAAGCTTTCCCAGATGAATGTGCCTGATCCCATCTGCCGGTGGATCACTGACTTCCTGACGGACAGGAAGCAGCATGTGAGGCTGGGAAAGAATGTCTCGGACTCCCGGACCATCAGCACCGGCTCCCCTCAGGGCTGTGTTCTTTCTCCTCTGCTCTTCTCCCTGTACACCAACTGCTGCACCTCCACCCACCAGTCTGTCAAGCTAATCAAGTTTGCAGATGACACCACCGTTATCGGACTCATCTCGGACGGGGATGAGTCTGCCTACAGGAGGGAGGTTGAACGTCTGGTGTCCTGGTGCAGCCACAACAAGCACACTGCCGTGCCCCCATGATGCCTGACTGACACCCCCATCACCTCTGTGGACTCATTCCGCTTCCTGGGTACCACCATCACCCAGGACCTGAAGTGGGAGCCCACCATCACCTCCGTCATCAAGAAAGCCCAGCAGAGGATGTACTTCCTGAGGCAGCTGAAGAAATTCAACCTGCCAACACGGACGATGATGCAATTCTACACGCAATCATCGAGTCCATCCTCACCTCCTCCATCACCGTGTGGTACGCTGGAGCCACTATCAGGGACAAACAGAGACTGCAGCGTGTTGTGCGCTCTGCTGAGAAGGTGATTGGCTGCAGACTCCCATCTCTGCAGGACCTGTACACCTCCAGGACACTGCGGCGTGCAGCTCGGATCTCAGCTGACCCTTCTCACCCTGGACACAGTCTGTTTGACCTGCTCCCCTCAGGCAGGAGGCTCCGGTCCATTCGCACCAGAACCTCTCGCCATAAGAACAGTTTCTTCCCCTCTGCTGTTGGACACATGAACAATAACCGTATGACTGTTCCCACCACTAACACATGACCCTACGCTGTGTTCACTGCATCATTCCATGTTTGGCACTGATCACCACCTGCACTCATGTATATATCTTTCTACGTAGCACTTTTAATTCTTATTCTTATTTTTTATGTCTATTTAAGCGTAATTTATGACAGTATGTTTGCACTGAAGCACCGCAGCAATTTCCTAATGTTGTAAACCTGCTCAACATTTGGCAATAAAACCCTTTCTGATTCTGATTCTGATTAAAGCTGTAGCACCCAGATTACTTACAGCTACTTCCATGCAACTGATATAAGAAGGGATAAGCTGAAGACAGCTTCAACACTGTTTGTTGAAAAATAGTAACGTAAACGCACCACATTTTCTTGTTAGTAACGGTAACAGCGTTGTAACGATAGAAATAGTAATTAGTTAGATTACTTGCCGCTACTGAAAAAAGTAACGCCGTTATTCCCATCACTGACTGTCAGTCATGGATTGGCCTCCCCAGAGCCCAAACCTTATTAAAGTAGCATGGGGTTGAAAGAGCAAGAAACAAAAGGCAGCCAGCACCCAAAGAAGAACTTTGGATAGTCCTTAAAAAAAATCTGGAGAACTATTCTTGAAACTACCTAAGGAAATTACAAGAAAGCTTGCCTAAAAGAAATATTGCTTTATTGAAGAGTACAGGTGGCGATACCAAAAATTAACATTCAAGCTCATTAGAACTGTAACAACTCTATTTTTGCTCATATGCTGCTGTATTTCCATCTTTGACTTCTTCCATTTTCCTAGCAAAAAATAAAGAAATGAGGTGAAACTAGTCATTTTGTCCAGTACTGTAGATTTGCATTCTGGGCATTTAATATACTGCTTGTATTTGGGAAGCTCATGGCTCAGATTGGCTTTGTTAAAGTCCCCAAGAGCAATGATGAGAGAGTCCGGGAATGTCCGCTCCATGTGCAGTATCTGCTAAGCAGCTGCGCGCGCCCCCGCGGACGGCAATCACTTTCTGGTAGGTGATCACTTTTTGGCACAACACCTGGAGCTGGGGGGGGGGGCAAAACAATGACATGAGCGCTGCTGTTTGGCTGAGGAAGAATATAGTAGTCATGGTAAGCCAATCACATGACCACTTAAAGATGACAAAGCAACAAGGTGACATATACCCGTTTTTAAATTGTGTTGATAGGCCACGTGAAACCAGAGTCATGATAAACAATATACATGCGTGTTTTTTCCTGAATAGTTTTGTCACGTTTACTGTCTAAGGACAGCGCAGCGAGCACTCTCTGCTTATGAGCAAAAAACCCCCAAAACCCCGCCCTTTCGTGTTGGTGGAAAAATGCACCGTGTCGACCAATCAAAAAATGATATGGCAACATGACATTTGGTTGTTTAGGAAGAGGGGGAAGTTATAGGAGTGACATAATTTGTGTGGCATCTTATTGAATGCAGAACATCTGATTGTTACCTAGTTTGAAATGGTTATTAAAAAAGGGTAAAAGGTAAATGGCTGCAAATAACTTGCAACATAGGATTTTAAAATTGACAACTTATATTTGCATTTAAAGTTATGAAATATGATTCATTAATAATGTTTGTGGTTGTTACAGTAAAAAATGTAACTTTTTCTACTCAGATTTTATGTTTTTTGTCTGATTTTAGATCAATTGTGTTAATACAGTACGTCAAAATGAAAACATGACTGTAAATTCAGACACATGAGGTTGACCTCATTGGGTCGCAAAGTAACACAATAGTTACTTTTCAATTAATTACTTTTAGAATCTTGTAACTCAGTTACTAACTCAGTTACTTTTTTGAAGAAGTAACTAGTAACTATAATTAATTACTTTTTCAAAGTAACTTGCCCAACACTACTGATAGTGTTGCACTGTGTATTTGCTTTTATCCAGATAGATGCATTGGCAACTGTATTTGTTGCTTTTTTCATGTTGAAAAAAGACATAAGTGACAGCAACAAATACAGTAGCAAATACAGATGTTATTGCTTGATAAATCAAAATCTGACACTAAATTGCAAACTGACTGTTTTTTATGGAGCATCTTTATACTAAATTGACCACTCAAAGCACTTGCCCAATCACATACACATTCATTTAGCACTTCTGTGTTCATAGTTTCATCAGTTTTGATCTCAAATACCACTGGCTGAATTGCAGCCCCATGCAATGACAGAGCCTCCACCGTGCTTTACAGATGGCTTTAGACTCTCACTGTTGTATGTCTCGCTTGGCTTCAGTAAACAGTAGATGGATCAACTCAAGGAAAAATGATGAATCTGTCCATTTCTGTGTCAGGTCTGTGCTGGATTTTTTTCTAATTTCTTAGTGACATGACTTGAAGATACTGTTCATAGTTTTAAGGGCTGCCACAGTCTTTCACTTATCCTCTGTTTTTTTAAGGACACATGGCACACCATGCTGAGCTATAGATAAGATTTCAGCTAATAACTCTTTGGGAATCACCTTATTGTACCTCATAGTACAAAAATACTATTTTATGCCTTTAAAACTGTATTATTGGGACTTTTCGTGCTGATTCAGTGAAAGAAATGATAACAAACATATGTTTTTGTAATGGGCTGCTAGTAAAGAAAGTGTTATACAAAAGTTGAAATACTTTCTAAATAAAACAGACTGCTGGCAATACTAAAAACAATTGGACTAGATTGCCCTTTTGAGTTATTTTAGTTGCTTCTATTTCAAACATTTTTATTTGTTTTAAATATTATTAGCTGACTATAAATATCAATAGCATTAAAAGTCTTTCAGTATCACTATCTTGTGTCGGCAGCGCTCTACAGCAGACACTCAGTGACCCTGCAGGGTGGATTCAAGGTTGAAGAAAATAACCCGTGTATCTGATAACCAAGTACTTAATAAGGAATCAGAGGGTGCAGACGTGTCACGTCGTGCCTCGCTGTCGCTGCTCGCTCCCCGGAGCTCCATTTCTGAGGAATGTCTGCATACGTGATTCTCCACACAGCAGTCAGCTTCCTGTTGCCAGATGAAACAGGGACGGTGTTAAAGAAGCTGTGCCAGCTCTACCAAAGGCTTGCCCTTAATCAGCACAGTGACGCCCATTAATGACCACACCCCCTATGAGTCAGTGTTTGCTGCAAACTGGTTGTAGTGTAAATATTTTTTTCTCTCTTCAGACAAACACAAAAGTCAGAAATAACAGTGACTCTTGAGAGCAGAGGGTCAAAGGTCACCTGAAGGGGAATGCCATTTTGGTAAGTTCAGCTTGTTTCCATTACATGTAATCAGCTTGGATGATGGCCCTGCAACTAATAGTGTCAGTAGAGAGGGTGTAAAAGTTTTAATTTAACATCATCAACATATCACCAACATAA
This sequence comes from Haplochromis burtoni, assembly GCF_018398535.1. Taxonomy (NCBI): domain Eukaryota; kingdom Metazoa; phylum Chordata; class Actinopteri; order Cichliformes; family Cichlidae; genus Haplochromis; species Haplochromis burtoni. Next base: position 759,895 of record NW_024582646.1, on the reverse strand, counting down.
TGTCTTTGAAAAAAGAACTACAAATTTTATTCAGCACAATATATTATTTGCTCTCCAACAGTTTCCACAAAACACACGAATGTTTTTATGCATTTTAATATTATTTAAACTGTATTGTGAAAGGGCTTCCGTTAGGTCTAATAAACATGTAAAGGCTCTTTTAGCACCTAGTTTGGGTTTTACGCAAAATTTATTTGAACCTATATCCAAACTGATAAATCAGCCTTGCCTGCTGGTATCTTAAATTAGCTTAAATTCAGTTTTATTTATATTGCACCAAATGACAACAATACTCGCCTCAGGATGCTTTATACTGTAAGGCAAAGACCCTACCATAGTACAGAGAAAATCCCAACAATCAAATGACCCCTTATGAGCAAGCACTTGGCAACAGTGAAAAGAAAAAACTCCCTCTTAACAGGAAGAAAAGTCTTGTAGCATCAAGCTCAGGGAGGGGCAGCCATCTGCCGTGTGCCATTTGGGGGGAGGGGCTGGAGACAGGACAAAAGACACACCATGGAAGAGAGCCAGAGAAATGTTTCAAATGGTTTTTATATTGAAAAAAACTAACTAATAATTGATCTTCTTGAAATGAATAATCCCCCTAGTAGAATATAATATGTTCCTACCTCTGAAGATGGCAGTATATAAAGAAATTGTTTAGACCACCGCCATTTAATCACAAAACTACAAAGAAGAAAGTGTTGCCGACAACCACAGACAGTATAAAAGACGGACAGAGATACTGTAATGTCACCACATTATTTCTGAAGTCCTGCTTTGAAGTGTTTCCGCCATCTTGGTTGCAAAAACTGGATGTGACAAGAAGGTCTTACTGTGTGACTGCATGCTCATTGGCTAACAGCTTTTCCAATCACAAGTCACTACCCAATGGATGATGCCCCTTTTGGCCCAAGAATGATTGACAGTGACTATAAGTCAGTAAGGTTTGTACAGAGGTCAACAGAGACATGCTGGTTTTCCTTAGACTTCTATAGGACTGGAAATCCTTTTGCAACTACAACTAAACACAACAAATCACTCTAAGAGTTTAAACTGCCACAACCATCACCATCATCAGGTTAGTGCCATTACTCTTGGTTAAGCAAAGTATACTCTTTATAATTGGAAGATTTGACCATTCAGGGCTCAAAAAGGGCGTACAACACAGTCAAGCTTTGTTTAGGTTTGCACGTGTGGGGGGAAAAAAGCACTGAGTTGCTTCTTGTTCATTATTTAGCATAAAAATGAACATCTATTAAGAGCACTAAAACACAAAGCAAATTAAAGTAGGTGTAGCCTTTAAAAGTTAACATCTGATGACATATAAGAGACAATAAAGGTATATTTGTGGGCAAATCAGATTGTTTTTGTGTTTCATATAACGGCGGTTCAAACTCCAGTGAGCACCCTCTTGTGCGTACGTGAGAATAGCTTCATCGTCTGAGTTAACCAGTAACTAGACCTCTGTTTCCTTTCTGATCTGCAGCCAGAGAGCAAAGGAAGGAATGATTCCTTGGCACAGTGCGTACATGTTGTAATTTGAGAGTGTTTTTGAAGCCTGGCAGCGACACAGAGGAGATTTCGACTGAAGCTGCTGATGGCTGATAATCAGGAGATATCAATTTGTGATGATTTTCAAGACCACAAAAATCCACTCTAATTCATCTGTTTTTCCTGGAGGCTTCTGAAACTGAGGTTAGAATGTCATGGGACATGACAGGCTTTTTCTTTTTTTTACTGAGGTTTATACAAGTTCATGGTTACAGGGCAAGGCTAAAATAACGCCTGACAGTCTACTGCAAGCCATTACATTATGATGCCTCATAACAAATCCTACAACATTGTACTGTCTGACAGGATTAGATTCAGATATATGCAGAAAATATGCAGTTTAATCCACAAAGGAGTGACTGAAGGAGTTTCACAACCTTTATCCACAAGGCTTCTCCAGTTGCGACTGACTGATAGGAATTTCTGTGGATTAGCAGAGCTCCTATACTTTCTATTAGAAATTGGCTGCCATTCAGGAAGGGGGCAACAGATGGTACCTTCTATGAATAGGAGACAATGGTAGAAAAGCAGAAAAAAAGTTTTCACTTTTTGTGTCTGTAGCTATAATATGTACAAACAAACAAACCAGAATTTCTGTCCTTTTGGCTTTTCTTACAGAAAAGCTGGTATAGCCATAAAATGCTAGCTGATGTATGCTGACGGGTTTACATTAAGCAACAGCACATGCATAGTTGTGGTGGTTGTAGGTGTGACTGTACATGAAGTCCCCATGTCACAGCAGAAGTCCAGAGTGGTGCATATTAACAGTATATTGACATGGATGTTAAATGTGTCGTGGAAAGCATGAATTAAACTGTCTTGACTGTAGACAACATTAATATTAAGTGTGTTCCAAGACACAACATGTTGTACCATAATTTCCGCAAAGCGCACACATGTGTCTCAACATACATTTTGAAACTATTCTTGCAAGTTTTACAGCTCAACCTCCACCATGGCCATTCACAATACACCAAAGTTATCAAAATGATAGATTTTTGTTATTTTACACATTTACTTCTTACAATTTAAGCCCAGTTGTGCCGACAGATTTATTTCATTTACTACAGCAGTATTTCTTTATGATGTAGAAAAACAGACGTACTGTTGAAATTGTGCTTCTTTGTCTTATATTAGGAAATCTTAGTGATTAAACGTGTAGTTAAGTTTCTTTACACCGACAGGTTTCACAGGTCCGGCCCACATAAGATCAAAGTGAGCTGTATATGGCCTGCCATGTAAAATGAGTTTGGCATCCTTGCACTACGCAACAAGCTTGGGTTTGAGTTAAATAACCTTGTGTCTGTATCGTTCTGTTCTGTCTGGTGTTGTACTGTTACTTGCAGTTTTATTTGGAATGTTGCACTTTGTGTAGTCCTGTGTTGATTGTCTATGTAGCACCATGGTCTTGGATCAACACTGTTTCCTTTCACTTTGTACTGTACCACTGCAGATGGTTAAAATGACGATAAAGCCAGCTGACTTGACTTGAATTGAAATAAAGAGAAAATCAGCAAGCCAAGCGAGCTAAATGAAGCAGTCAGATGATGGACATCCTCCAGTAGCTAAACAAAGAGATGGGAATGACAAAGGTGAAGGTGAACAATGTATTGGTAAAAAACCAACAGCAGGCTGGGAGCTGGAAAGATGGAAAGCTCATTAATTTGTTCAATTCAATTCAATTTCTTTATTGTCCCACAAGGGGAAATTAATTTAGCAGCAGGATAAAAGTAAACAGAACAATACTTTAAAATAATAATGACAATAATAGTGATAGAAAGTCCAAGGACAGTTATTTGCATTGAGGAGACGAGATGCAGTGGGGATAAAAGAGACCTGGAGTCTTTTAGTCTTCCTCACAGGTATTCGCTACATTACATCTCTGTCAGTCAATTATTTTTTTACTATGATGGCTAAAAATGTAATAACTGTGGACAGGGTTGTTCTTTAACTGCTACACATGCATGCAGAGACTTTTAAACACAAGTATGTCCCAAACATACACTGGAGACAATGGATATAGTCATCTGTTAGCTTGTGCACACCCACTTAAAACCTTTAGTTGAATATGTTGGTTGGTTACCAGTTACAAAGTAGCCTGTTTTAATGTCTATTTTAATCAACTTTACACAACGGAAATCATAATTTATCAGACAAAACCTCATAGTAGTGATTAGTATTTGTCAAAATTTGTCAAAAATGGTGAAACTTCAGATTTGCTGTAATTCAAGACCAAAAAAGAAGCAAAATTTCAGCTTTTATAAGTTCTTTCTTTTTTGGGGGGGTCTTTTAAATGAACCCTAAATTATTTAGTATTTTATATTACAAATTTACTTTAAAAAGTAACTCTATAGCCCATGGGGCAGTTGACTCATTAACAATCAGGCCAATGGTCATCAAAAAAAAATCATAGTAAAAAACTTTTAAACAAAGAATAATAATAATACTCAGGTGCAGTAATCTTACCTGAAATTTGTACTTCAGTTTATGTAACCCCCAGAAGGTTGATTCTGTTCATCTGGATTTAGCGCTTTCAGTAGGAGAAACGTTTTGTCACTTCAGTCTCAGCTGACTGCAGGTTTCCCCAATCTTATAAACAGTACCTTTGTGCAATGCCTGAAACTAAGGTACTATGTGAATTGTATGAATAATGGGCTATGAAGTCAGTTCCTTGATAATTAATTAATTAATAATTAATGTGCAAATGCACGGTTTATAAGGTTGGGGATGATTGAGCATGCATCAAGACCTTCAGTTTATGTAAATACTCATAAACATGTTTACAAAACTTTGATGATGAAATCCACAAGATCCACTTTAAGGCTGTCTTTTTTTATTGACGAAAGTCTTGAATGGACTGTTTACAATAAGTTACATTCACTGATAACAACGCACCTGCGTTCATTCTTGTTTGGATTGCAGGAGCAAGAGAAAAAGAAAAACCATAGAAACCCTGCCATCTAGTGGCCTACACTGACAAGTGCACAGGAAGGATTGAGACCAAGTGGAACAACGTTAGTTTAACGTCCCTTTAATGAGTTCAGTCATGTAGAAGAAGAAATAGCTCACAAAAACAAATGATTAATTCCATTTACTAATATATTTGACTATAAAACTTTACAAATATGTATTTAAGGTTATATATACATAATTGAGAAAAATACATCATTTTGCAAGGGGATCGTAATTCTTACAGGAGTAACATTGGCAGTACAAATACACATAAAATATTTTCACATTAAAATGTATTTTCGCTAACATTTCTGTGCTGAAGAAACTCTTAATGACGACCACAGTAACATTAACTTTGGATAATTGAGCACTCTCAAGCATAAAAGGGGACAATGCTGGCTTTTCAGAGCAATGCATATGTACAAGCACATAAAACCACACGTTACCGTCTCACAGCCTCATAAAGGGAAGAAATCGCTGTAGTTTCTCAGTAGATCAAAGTGAATTTACTAATATTGACTGTATAGTTGTTCTTGGTGTGCTCTAGTCGCTGCAGTTCGATTGGTCTAAATTAGACTTGGCAGCAGATTAAAATCAAGCTTAACAACATCTCTACATTTTCTGCATCAACAAATTAATACTTGCACCATTCTCATGACAATGAAACTTCATTCAGTAGTTTGGAGGTGTATTCTGCAGTAGTACTTAGTGCAGGCAGAACTGCTGTGCCCAAAATCAGACCGTGTTAATTTGGCTTACAGCAATAAGGGCTGGAGTGTAAAGTTAAAAAAAAGGAGGATGTGTCAAACCCAGCTTTGTTGCAGCAAGTTCACACTGTCATGACTATTTATTTGATCCCTGGAATTTTAAGTGATTACAGTGCCACTTAAAAAATGACAAAGTGTGTGGAAGGGAGAAGAGACCACTGAAGAATACTGAAATAATTTATGGGGACTAACCAAATTTGGAAGACGGCAAATTGAGTCAACTCATGTCCACTCAAGACCTTCAGGTGGGCAACAAATCCTTTAAAATGGGCGGGTGTTTTAGACCAAGATTCTCTAAAATGCCCAGACTGCTTCATCACACTCACATTCTGACCCAGCTTGGACTAATGGGATAAGGATGAAGGTCCTTATTGTAGTGGTGGAAGTAGAAACAAAAGCATTTTTTACAGATGTGCGCCTCCAACGTGGAGAATAAACCACTCATTTAACTCACTGCAAGTGCATTTGATTTGAGAGGAAGTCACTGAAAGTTACTCAGCAGTTTAAGTCATGCCTTTGACCTTTATATTGTAAAAGGATTAACCTTTTGACTGAACCGCCTGATGATGCACACGATCAACAGTTACAGTGCCCGTATGTACAAACCATAGCATAAAAGTGATGGGAAATAGTTACGGTGGAAAAGAGTTTCAGTTCCTAAGAGCAACAACTTGACAGCCTGGATTGAGAATCAGGTGCCCTCCGGATCCAGTCCTGCTCAAAAAATGGTGTATTTTTTATTCTATGTATTCTGTTCATCGTCCAGTGTGTCCCATCTCTGAATGTAACTAAGACAACAACTGTTTTAGTGTATCAATGAAATTAACAAAATAGTCCTCTTAACGTACACACATTAAGGCATAATTGATCCAGAAGAGAGAGGGGGAAAAAAAGAAGAAGAAAAAAAGCACAGCACAAAGAACAACCTAATGTGAATCAACACCAAGCACACCCCTTTTCAAGGCTTTGCCTCCAAGCCCAGCACTGCTCACAATCTGAACGTCAGTAGCAAAGAAACAGTCGTGAGGACTGTTTCTTTGCCTACAGTGTCCAACAAAGTATCTGGCATGACCCTCCCAGCCAGATACTTGACTGTTGATACTGGATCAGTCTTGGAAAGGAGAAAATTTCTGCTGCAGAACCCCAGAGGACAGCAGAAAGACAGGTGAATGGGGAGTAGGCAGATGGAATGACAGGAAGCCACAGACATACACGACGATCCGGATCCCTGGATCACTGGATGACTTCAAAGTAGTGCAAGATGGCCATGATGTGCTGTGGCATGAACACATAGCCGGTGTATATGGCCATACCAGCCACAGAGATCAGCAGGGAGTCTGAAGAAGAGACGTTAAGGAGGAATTTCTGAAGACATTCAAGTTTTACTGCAGGGAACCACAAACAAACTAACTGATGCGCCTTCAACAATCAGTAGCTGGTAATGTGATTTACATCCAACAAACACTGCCTGCTAATGGATACAGGCTGGCAGCCAGTTACACCTGCATGCAAATGTTTGGCCACCAAACAGTCAGTGACCTCTTTTCCTGGTTTGTGAATAGAAAAGATATCAATACAAGCCCTGCAAAATGTTAACTGGCTTATATAACAGCTGTGGCTAAAGTGTAGACGCAAAGTCTCATAATTTCAGTAAGGCAAGTCAAACTTTAGTGATAAATCTTCTAGCAACTGGAAAGAATTTCAAACTCGTTCGGCAGGATTTACATTCCAGAAAGCAGGGAGGAAAAAATATTTGAAATAACTTTAAAACTATGTACAGAGATAGCCACAATAATGCTCTCAAAATCACACTATTGAGCGTAAAGCATGTTTACACGCTTGCTAATGTAAACAGGAAAGCAGACTGTTGCCATCATTTTGCTCAAAGCATGGTCCAATAGACATTTTCATTGTTGAATGTCCTTGCTGATAGCTATCATATAAGATCACCACTACACAAAAAGGCAAGTTGCAGAAGGCTCTGCAGCTCTTATACTTGCTGCTTTCCACAGGCAGCATCTTCCAGTGGGCATACGTGACACTGTTGTCTTGCCTGACAAAATTACTGTGCTTACAAGAAAAAATTAGCAACCGCATCACACACACATCTGAAAGCTCCTGGTTCTTCAAGGACAGAAACTGCTGCTTTTTATCATCTTACATGATGAATATACATTTTTAACTTATGACTCAAAAAGATCATTTACAGTACCAGGAAACTTTAGGTGGAGGAACTTCAGTGTTTATTTTTGCTCCATTTAGCTGTAAATGTTGTACTAAACAGATTTTAAACTTGTGACAGGATGTTTTGCAATGAAAATAACCTTAGAAGGTGTACAGCTCTGTAGAGAGCTGTGACCTCCATCAAGTGACCAGATATTTCCTAACAGATTTGTCAACCAAGAAGTTTTGTCAGTCACTGACATTTTCTAACGCTTATTCACTTGCCATTCCCGATAGGAAAAGAGACAGGAAAAAACCCAAACCCTTAAATACTTACAAAACCTACAAAAGTCTCATCAGCCACTGGAAGTTAAGTTCATCATAGCTATAATCTGCTTCCTGTAGATCAACAATAAAATAACCAGTGTGATCCCTGAGCGACTGCGTTAAGTTATTTGATGAGATGCAGGCCGATAACGATCAGGAAGACACAGTCACACACCTGACCCTCGGAGGGAGACGAGATACACCCCGACAGTGACGCCATCATGCACAGGACGTGATACTGATGACTTCCTGCACTGCCACAGATCAAAGTACAGTTATAAAACCATCAACAAGGGGTACACTCTAATTATTAACTTCGCTCAGTTAACATTGTTTTAATTTTATGCTTTTAAAAAACGCAAACAAAGGTCATACGTAACGTGTATGTACTTCACGCGACAATCACCTGACCGACTCTCTTAAAGTAGCTGAAGCTAGCTTAGCTTTGATGCCGCCCAAAGAGTAAACTAACCGCACACACGCTGGACTTGAAAGGCAAAGTACACAGCACTACAACAAAGTGTGAAACATTCTTTAATGTATCAATGAAAGGAATTTGACGCTTTACTCAACTCTGTCATTACAAACACGTTTCTTTATGTCAACTAGGTTATGAACTAGGAAGCGGTTTACGCACACATCGCTCCAGTTTTCATCCGTTTATACACAAATCAATTACAGATTAAAACACATAACTTGTAGAATAACATTTAGAGCCGCCTCTACAATGTGGCGGATGAGTGTTCAATTCAGAATTGACTAAGCTGTGAACTCTTTAGCTTTCAACGATAACAAGGGCCGACTCGGTCTATATGCCGCATTTGCCATAAATCACCGCTCATGTGTTAAAATGCTGTAAATGGTTTATACAAACAACTGAAGCTATGTTTACTTTTACCCAAAGTTAGCGCTATCAGTGAAAGATCTAGGCCAGTCAGGCTAGCGTTCGGCTAAAGGTAGCAAATTAGCTCGGTAGTACATCCCTTCAGAAGCCACTTCAACACGGAAAAAGGATACTGAACACCGTCCTCTCCCAGGGCTCCAGCATGTACAAGGCTGTCACCAGAAGATACTGGTAGTAAAACCAGGATAACTGCTTCCAACACTCTCCAAGTGCCATGGTCCAACTTTTAAAATCAACTTTGTTCTTTCCTCGCGGCTCTTATCCTCTTTATGTTTCGTGGTGAGGTGTTTTGTGCTCACGTAAGGTTTAATCGCGAGGCGCTGGTTTCCGGCAAATCACAACTCCGCGTTCAACCGTATGATTGTGACGCAGACCAGGGTGTTCCACCTTCCTAATTTCAAAATAAGAGTCAAAAGTAACTTTCAACACCACATCAAAGATGTGTTTCAGAACAGCAGCTCTATTTTTATTTGCTTGTTTATCTTGCTTTGCCTTAACCGGGTGCCGATCTTAGTGTATTTTCTTTCCATTAAGCATCAAATATCTTGGTTCTTTAAAACAGATTTTGAGTCACCCCCCAAACCAAAGCACTCTACTGGCCCAAACACTCACTAAAACACTAAATGTGGATCATTCCATGGCTGAATAGATTCCCCAACAAAATGCTATACTCCCCAGTTTGAAACACATTTCCTTAAGAAGTACAGATATTTATGAAATCAGTTAACTACCAATTAAATGTCAGGAAACTATACCAACTGTGTACATGTGAGGCAGACAAAGCACTGTCTCTATTCCTACAATTCTGATGGACATCAGAACATTTACTTACCGAAGCCATAAGCATGCATATGCTGAAAATTACCCATCTCAGATGAGATTATTTGTCAAGGAAAATGATGTAGCCTTTCAAAAGTTTCAGAAAACTGTATTTTTTGCATTTTAAAAAATAAAAACAGCAGCAAATGTAAAACTTTTAGAAGTTTTTCAGTGTCAGTGTGATTTAGTCTATATTATTTATGGCCAATTACACAGGCCAAATTAGGATGATGGCAAAATTGCAAAAATACACTGATAGTCGTAGAAAGTTCTGTGGCTGCTCTACTAACAATGCACAATAATGACCAGCATTCAAACTATAGCGGTGCAAATTGGTTGAAAACAAGCAGACACTATGAGTGTCGAAGTATTCTGCTAATAAAATAACAAAAAATCTAATAAAACAAAGCACAGGTTTGATGATGCTCTTGTTAATATAAACAGCATTGTAATTCAGATTAATGAGGGGAAGCTAAAGGAAAATCAATATGTTTTAATATAGGGCCAAACTGTCCTGTCAGAAATTGATGAGGAATTTGTGTAATCAAGTGGGAGGAGGTGAAGTGTATGATTCATCCAGAGGAGAGCTGCATTTTGCTGATCTGTACCTTAATAAATCAGATTTGTGTGACCGATTTAAATTACTCCCAACATTTTTGCTCTCCAAATTACACACGCAGTAAGACAAGACACAAGAACACCGGAGTCAACGGCAAAAGGTTGTGTTCAGGCACAGCACTTAAAGTTTTACAGACATGAGGTGGTACATTTTTTCTAATCCTGAAAAGGATTTCATTTTTGTTACCTGTTGAACAATGTGTTCAAAATGTGTATGACAAACATGATCAGGCGACTGATCACAGACTGACTTGCCATCTCAGCCGTGACGCTGAAGCAAAAAAAGCTGTCAAAACTGTTGTAACTGCTGGAAACACAACACTGACAGGTTATCACTGGCACCATGATCTTATTTGCAAAAAAAAAAAGAAAAAGAAAAAAGAAGATGGACATTTACACATCCTGCAAATACAGAACAATAACAGCGTTAACTTAAAGTGATGAGCACACGTCCAGTGTTCACTCCCCTTTAGCTTTGCTTTGGTGAGCATTTTGGATATAAAGACAAAGATCTGAGCCACGAGGTGTGAAGTTAAGAGACAAAGTCCAGCTCAGACCTCGTTCAGTCCTTGTCAGCAGTGGCTGGCCAGGATGTTGAAGAAGTGGTAAACCTCATCTTTATCGAACACGGCCACCTCAGTGGAGCACTCAGAGCACTGCACCGGGTGGTACACCTCATCAGCATCCATCCCCATCGCTGCTGGACTCTCATCCGCAGGCGTCTCTGTCTGCTGTCCCCTCCTCCTCTTCCTGTTCCTCCGGTTCTTCTCCTGCTGGTTTTTGTAACGCAGCACCTCCTCTCTCTTGACTGTGCAGTTCATCACAAACATTGCTCGATACTGCGTGCGGTACTTCTCGTGCCTGAACGGACACAAGAGTGATGTGTCGTTACATTTTAAAATGACAAAATCTCTACAAACTAATGAACGTTTCTCTTACAATCACTTCAAATCTTTCTTTAAAAAAAACAAACAGCAGTGTGTGCGAACTGATGCAAGATTATTTTCAGTGCACACTGCCGTGCTTTGGGGCACACGGTGAGCATACTGAATACAACATGATGTTGTTCTCAATCACAACAAGTGACCTCAGCTCTCCTAAAATATATTGCATGTGATACTTTGGCACGCTGTGCATAAACAAGGATTAATACAAACGCTTTTCAAAGACTTTTCCTAAAATGTCAGTATTATTAAGTTCTAGCAATTTTCCCTCTGCTGGACTGAAACTCCACTGTGTAGGACATGAAGCACGTTTTAGTGTAGTAAAAAAGAAACTTGGCCACTATCAGAGATGGTATATGTAACACTACTCCATCATCAGTCAGATTTTGTGGATGTCAAACTTCTGTAGAGGCGAGCAGCTCTCTGATCTCAGTTAACATTAGGCTGACACCTTAATCTGCTGCTAGGTAAAGATAGGGATCTGCACTGTTTTGAAACCTGCTGTGGAGCCTCACCTCTGACAGTCCAGGCAGAGCGTCGTCATGCAGGCGGGACAGTTAAGCACAGCGTCGCTGTGAGGCAAAGCTTGAGGGTGGCGAAGCTTTGAGTGAAAAGCTGCAGCAGGTCGTTTTCTTCTGCTGTACCTACACAGGAAGGTAAGAGGTGGAATGAGTCTCTGGAGGGAAATTAAAAATAAATAAATAAAAGAAGCAAAAACATCTGGTGGCATGTGTTTTAGAAATTGTAAGAGAATTTGTGTTACTCTCTCCTCCTGGCGTCAACCCAGGCCTGGTCTCTGTCGTCCTCGTCGGGGTCGTACAGCAGCTCGTCATTGGTCGGAATGGTCCGCTGTCTCTGCCTCTGGCTTGTTGAGCTGCCTACAGAAGAAATTTTAAATACTGTTAGTGGCAGGTTGTACATGTATTCTGTCATCATGATTCAGTTAAAAGGACTGGATGTTACAGTCCCTGATAATGCATTGCTTTACATGAAGAGACTCTCGAGGGATGGCTGTTATGAGGAAAAGGCAGCCTAGAAACTTTGCCAGCAGCACGCATCGTTGTGTGCCTCAACTTTCGGTCTTTTACCCAGGCTAATCTGCCATTTTCCTTCCTTGGTTAGGTTTAGGGATTAGAGATCGATCTAGATTATCATTTTAAATTTGGGACACATCATCAGTAGTGGACCTTGGATTCATCAGGTGTTTCGGCCATTATCACTAGACACCCTCATCCAAGGAGGCCCTGCCAGGGTTGATCAGGCCCTGGAGTGTGTCACTGGTTTATGTTAAATTGTTATTTCTCTCCTTTTTTCTTCTGTTCAGTTTCCTACAGTTTATTTTCTATCTATTCACTGCAACTGAGAAATAATACTTACCTCTTTAGCATTTATGGAGCCTAACTTCTTCAAAGGGATAGAAAAGGTGATAGCGAGAAGTAAGACAATGACATCTTAATGACTGTTAGTAACCAGAGCAGGAAAACCAGTTCTCTTACTCGGTGTGCCGTCCTCCTCTGAGTCAGAGTCAAAATAAACCTCATCATACATCTGTGGGTTAGAAAGTCCAGGACCACCAACAGCACTTCCTTCCCCTTCTGCTCCTCCTCCTCCTCCTGGTCGTTTTGAGGTCTCTACCAGAGAACAAACACAATGCTAAGCACAAACTGTATTTACAGAGACGGTCTGTCAGACACAGCAGGATAAGTTAGTTAACCTTGGGATTAAACTTGGCTTCCTCCTATACCACTAGTGACACAACATAATACTTGTTTTGTGCTTAAACACACGCTGCAGCACATTATTTAGTGAGTCAGAAATTAATGCTGGGCTTACACTGTGCGATTTGTGGCTCATTTTGAGCCGATTTTTCAGTCGTGCGACTGTTTTGGGGATCGGCCCGAGTTTCGCCTTCATCGTATTTCGTGCATCGCGTAGTATACGTAGGGTAACGAGAAGCGATTAACACCTCACGACCAGCTCCCGATCATCAATCGCTCGGTCGTAAGAAAATCAAACCTGCTTGAAATCCTGTCGCGTCGTGAGGGTGTCACTGCAGCCTCTCACACTGCGCATGCGCAAACACAGAAATGAAAGTGAAAAGACGGGGCACACGACACAAGCGATGGAGGCACAACTTGTAGAACTTTGGCAAGCTCATCTGAGCCTTTCCCATGTGGCCTCACAAAATTATCATGACCACAACAACCGTGAAAATAATTGGATGGACATTGCTGCTCAATCACAGCTGCCTGATCAATGTTTTTCATTAGCAATTTAGCAAAGTTGATGGTGGTGGTGTGCGTGTCTGTGTGAGTGAAAGACAGAGAGGGAGAGCGAGCGACAGATTTTCCGTTATAACGAATAGCCTTTATTGTCATTGTACAAGGTACAACGAAATTGGAGTGCCACTCCCTTGGTGCAAAATGCAATAATAAATATAAAATATAAAAAGTACAATAAAACAACCGAAGTACTCAAACAATAATAAGTACGATATATACAGAATAGCAACATTCATATAATGATAGTATGAATAGCAGCATAATATAGTGACAGTGGCAAGTATGGTATAGTTAAGCAGGTT
>NW_024582646.1:706925-746238 GCF_018398535.1 Haplochromis burtoni | reverse complement strand
CAATTGTTTTGTGCTTATTTACTACGGTGATAGCTCTGGGAAAGAAGCTATCCCTGAATCTGTTTGTCCTGGTTTTATGTGACCTGTACCGTCGGCCTGACGGTAATAGTTCAAACAGTTGATTACTGGGGTGAGAGTGGTCCTTGATGATATTGCCAGCTCTGCTGAGGTACCGAGAGTTTGCAATGGCCTCCAGGCTGGGCAGAGAGCAGCCAGTGATCTTCTGGGCTGTGTTGATGACCCTCTGCAGTACTTTCCTGTCTGCAGCTGAGCACCCTGCATACCATGTTGTTATGCCGTACGTTAGGATGCTCTCTATGGTGGCTCTGTAAAATGTCACCAGCAGCCTCTCCTCCAGGTTGTTCCTCCTGAGCACTCTCAGAAAGTGGAGACGCTGCTGGGCCTTTTTAACCACCGCTGTAGTATTTGCAGTCCAGGAGAGGTCATCAGAGATCTGCACGCCCAGAAACCTCATGGAGTGTACCCTCTCCACACAGCTCAATGTAAAGTGGGGCCGGGTCTGCTCTGTTCGCTCAGTAGGCAGCAGGTGTCTCATGCTAAACCCACTCAAGAATAGGTTGTACACTGCGGTGGCCGTGTGCGTGATAGCATTACTAGACGCGCGCTCACCATGCAGGGACAAGTCACTATGTGTTACGGCGCTGACGCTGTAGGCAGGTCGCGTGATAGGTGTGGAAATTATCTGTAAGAGATTGAGATAAATAATACCACCAGCATACTTAACACGATGATAGCCGCGCACAGGGTTGTAGGTTCGAGGTGCACAGACGCCGCCATGTATCAATGCACCGGTTGTTGTTTGTCTTATCGACCCATTACATTCGGTATGAGGATGATATGTGTGTGAGTGGCCTAGGAATTCTTACTTCAGCAAAAAAGTGCCACATAGCTCTATTCTGATTTGGGTCAGCTATGCGTTTGAGCATTCATCATGTATGAGTTAAGCACGTCATAAACAGTACCAACAGCCATATCGACATATAAGCGCATCTCTTCAGCTAACTCCTTCATAATACTAAATACCCTATATACAGCATGTAGTAGGCCAAAGCCTCTTATGAACTGACTCTCTGAACAGGCTCTTTCATAGATCCTAGCCTCTTCGATTACTGGACATTTGTTTAGGCCGTCAGACTCAGACTTACACAGAAAATCTACATGCCTTTCGTTCGTTGAGGTAAAGCCATTAACCCATTGAGAAGACAGTCACACAGACCCTGGAAGACAGTTAAAAAGAAAAAAAACAACAACTGTAGTGGTGTGTCTAAGATCCTCAGTGTCTCTCAAAGCGTACATTGAAGGTGCCTGGAAAAACCATAAGGTCCCACCGGAGTGTGTCCTTCGTGGCTGGAATTCTTGGAGAGCTTTGAATAGTTTTGGACACATCAGAAGATTAGTTTGAGTTTTTTTCAGTTTTCCAAAACATGCAGTGTGGAAAGTTTTCCGCTTGTTAATTAGTGTCTGATGACAAACAGCTATAACAAACATGTTAAATCTACCACAAAGATGGCAGTTAATAATAATAATACCATTCTCATTAATCTAGATTCATTATATTGAGAAGATCTATTTTGGATTTTGTGACAAATGATTTTTTTTAAAAGACATGAAAGGTATTATTTAGAGCTGGATGGGCATCAAGTCAAATCTGGAACACTTAAGATGGTATCTATTCTAAATGGGTGCTCCATTAAACTTGCCAGGAAACAAGGAATAAAACATTAGACTAAGATTCATCTTTAGCCTAAAATATGTCTCACCAGAATGAGGCTCCATAAAAAATCACGTTTACAATATGGGACAACGAGAGAAAGTAAGAGAATCTAGATGCGATTATGAGATCCTCACCCGCGCATAACATAACGATTGGGCGACGCAAAAGAGACATCCACAAGCCATAATCTGGACGGATCACTACATATGTCCTCAAATGATAGACATTTCTAAACATCACATCACACCCACAGAGATGAAACAGCTCAGCACTCCCCATACTATACAATCATTTTAATTTTATAGTTTGTGTATACTCAATAAAGGAAAATTGTTTCTATGTGGTTATGCCAGTCTATTGAGAACAAGGCAAGTGAAAAGGTAAAGGAGGGGGTACATGCATGGCAAATAAAAAACTGCAGCAGTTAAAATTGAATTTGTATTCACCAGGAAGTGGGTTAACCCAGTTAAAAGTCAGGGAATCCAATAGCACCGACTGATATGTGATGTCGAGACAATCTCCTTTGGGGAGCTAAGGCGCTTGGCTCATATGCTGCCTACCCGGGCTCAGAGCGTGTTTTCAGGTAATAATAATACATCATATTGCTTAACGGCATATTTATGTAAGAACTCAGCGCGAGGAGCCTTCTGGAGTGCACTGGTGTTGTTCTTTGAAATCACCTCCTTCAGATATGTGCCACTCGCAGTTGTTATGTTTTCTCTTCCTTATCAGTTTTGCCGAAATGGAAAATTCTATTACAGAGCGTATTTGGTTTGTCACAGTCAGATGCCTTCTCCTCAGGTTGCATTTTGCGGGGGGCGCAGGCATTTTCCCCTAGATTTCTCCTTTTTAAGAGACAGCGCAACTGTGTTTGTGTGCATCTGCGGCTCTGCCGCCGCCCGCTTCTTTGTATGCTAAAGAAGAAAGGCATGTTTTTTCCATCAAAAAAAAAAACAGAGTGGGAAAATGACAAATCTCCCCGTCTTTGTTATTGGAATATATTGACTGCCCTTGGTTCATTGACTTTTTATTACAGGAGGTAGCACAACTGTCAGCAAATAGGGAAAAAATTGTTTCAGCCATTTGCTTTGGAACATTTGAAGCTTATAATTTTTGTACTCCACGTACGCACAGTTTTTTTTGTGTGTGTGTCAGCAGCAAGCATGTTTTTGCTGTGTGTGTGTATGTGGATTTGAGTGTAGGAGGTGCAGCTGTAAGCACTGATGATGGTGTTCACAATATAAAAAAAAAAGGAGGAGGAAGAGGAAGAACTGGAGACAGGGAGAAAAGATAGAAGGAGGGAGGGGTAGACTAAAGCAGAGAGAGACAGAGAGCCAGACAGAGAGGTGGTTTCGGTCTACCAGGAGCACACAGCTCTAGCCGCCAGCATTGTGTCAGTGGTGGTCCCCTCATCCAGTCTGCTGCAGCATCTGCCACAGAGGCACCAGGCTGAGCGAGACCCAGATCCTTTCACGGCCCTATCTCAGGACCAGAGCCCCATCAACTTGCCTTCTCCTCGAGGCCCAGCTGTCTTGCTCAGCTCTTCCCGCCCCATACCTCTCTCTGTCTTCACACCAAGCCATGTTAATAACCCTGAATCAGAACCCGCGGGCTTGTATCACTTCTTTTCATGCAGCCTCAGCTCCCTCCAGCCCCATTCCCTCATATTCCACTGCTACAAAAACCATCCTTAGCCTCTGAAGACCCCCAACCTCATATCTATCATCCGTCCTCTTGCAATCCAAATACCGAATCATCCCAACCTACATCCATACAGAGCTGTATAAGAGTAAATTCTGTGCTATAAATGAAAGTCTAAGTCATATAAGCAGAGCAATTGTGACGAAGAATTGCAAACATGCAAACAACACGTCTGCATGTTTGTTATGCATAACTTGTAGATTTTTGACTGGGAAAAGAGTAACAGGAAGTGATGCCTTTTTAAAAATTCAACAATGCCATCATCAATGTTCACCAGTAACTATGAAGTCATAGCAAGTGTCCAGTATGGCTGAACAGGCACAACAAAGAGATCTGACCTCCAGGAACTGAAAACCTGATGCTACTTGGAAATTACATCAGTATGCAAGTGATAACAAGGACGTGGAAGCAACGTGAATAAAACCTGCATGCTTAGAGTAACGAGGTGCAGCGTGACCCCCGTTCAACATTCAGTACATTTTAGATTTTTTTTACAGATAAAAAAAAAGAAAAAGAAAGACTGTTCTGTAGCTATTTCATTAGCTACACACTTCAATTATTCTGAGCTACTGTCTCAGCCGTCAATAGCCCATAAAATGGTAAGAATGATTAACTTGTCAGTTAATTAATAACAAGTGAGATCACCTCGCAGGCACTTTGATGTGTGCACTTTTTTTTTCACCTGCTGCTCCCACTTCATTCCTCTTTTCCACCTCAGTCTCTGATTTACACCAGCTTTATTTGTTCATATTACAAGCACCAAATAAATGCAGCAGTGAAACAGCTGTTGCTGTAGTGTGCCTCTAGTAAGAGCAAACCATAACAACAAACAAGTGAAGTCGCTTTCAGTGAATATTTTCTTACTGTTTTAGTTCTCCGGTGTTGAGAGCCACCTCGAGGACCTATAACCTTTAACCCCAGGTCCGACCTGTTCCTTTTCCCCTGGATCACTCAGTCATTGCTCTGTCCCTTCCTCCCCATTCCCTTCCCATTACCCCACAACAAACATTCTCCTCGAGCCCTATCTCCATTTAAAGCCCTTTCTCTCTTCCTGCTGGGGCTGGAGAGGGGCTGAAGCTGCAGCATCTCCCCATCCGTTAGCCAGGAGCCAGAGATCCCAGCCAGACATGCCATCTGATACAAGTCTATCATAATGAAGGTCCAGCATGGGGCTAAATGAGTTTCCACCTCAGCCGCGCAAGGGGCTAATGACAAAACAGCCTCCCTGTGCTCCTTGGCCTGCCGCTAGCTTTAATCAGGGCATATGGCACTTGCCTAAACTGCTTGCCTATGAGGAAAGAAGAAAAGAGGAGTGGAGAGGATTTGGGAGAATGCAGAAGGGAGAACCTTGAGAAAGCGCTGAGGAGATGAAGAAAAAGACAAGGAGAAGGCGAAGAGTTTGCCAAGACATTTTGAAAGTTTACACTGCTGCGTTTTACCTGAAACAATGCAATAAGTCCAGCGTATTATATACAGCAAAGTTGACAGCAGACGTCTTTTTAGCTATTTTAAGACATACTCCCGGTTACAAAGGCAGGCCTTTCTGGCTGTCTGATGCAGAGTGGAACTCGCTAATAGCTTCCATAGATTTATATTAATTTGCAGGATTTAATGTGCCTTAAATGGCAGATGATCAACAAGGAAAAACAAAAGTGTATTAGTGCCCCGGTGGCATAAAAAGAGTGTGGAAGGGGGTGGGAGCTTAACAAATAGGCTACTCCATTTCATAGCCCACTTTATGGCTCCCCAACCTATCCAAATTAGCTTAAAGGATTGATAATTCTTTACTAATATAAAACTGTTACTGAGCCCTAAACTGTGACTTGCCCTTTTTAGGTTTTTTCAAACACTAAATAGAGGGCTTGGTTGTGGAAATTAAATTGAAATCGCATAACAAGGCTTCCTTTTAATTTGATTAATTCTTTGTTGTTGTTTTAGATCCCTCGCAAAGACACCCATGACGTTTCGAGGTTATTTGTTCCACTGTCTAATGACAATTTTCTTGCACAATAACAGCAGTTAAAGAGCTGCCTCAGAGCGAGTTTTTTTTTTCTACTTGAAATCACAGACAAGGCTAAGCCAAAGGGGGACTAATAAACCTCACTCTTAATTCCACTGTGAGGCTACTGCTGTGACTGCTTACACTACAACTTCCCCAGAGCCCTAATTGTTTAGAGAAGGATGATCAAAACTTCATTTAGCCTTCTTGGCTCAGCTTTGGAGGCAATGGTCATTTTAAAATAAATATATGGTGGTATGTGTAAGAGACCATTGTGAACAGCTGACTGATGACCTCTCCGTTTCCAATCTCAAGCCTATTAAAGTTTCAGCAAATGTAATAGATGTAGCTGTGGATGTTTTTACACTTGAAGAATTTTAATCATTTCAAATCATTTCTCACTGCGTGCACAAAGCAGCTCATTCTACCTCAGTTACTGTGAACATGTTTAAAATGAATTCGAGTGCTTAGAAGATTTTGGTTCCATTTTAAGCTGGTGTACTGTAGGATCTATTTTGGCAGGAAGAGGGGAAAAAAACAGAAGTCAGGCTGTACCAGGCTGTACTCAGCATGGAGAAAATGAACCTCCGAAACCCATGCTGACAGTTTTGGACCCTACTGTTCCTGATTTCAACAGCACCATAACCAGTCTTGGCAAACAACAAGCCCCCGGTACAAATTAGCCAGCCATCAGCAGGGTGCAAGGATTGCTTTTCCATGACAGGGAAAAGACAGAGGAAGGCTGAGTTTATCTAGGCAAAGGCCTCCACAGACAGTTTCTTGGACTTCCTACTGAAGCCTCCAGTTGTTTCTGCTGCGTTCCTTTCCCTGCTCTCTGATATATCTCTTCCTCAATCTCTCACTCGCACAATCCTTCCTCACTCCAAAGAGTGTCGCCCAGGTTTCCCCTCAGAGTGGGGTGATTGCTTGCAGCTGGGGTGCATTGAGAACATTTTAATATTATGCAGAAGATTAGAGCAAACTAACTACATTATTCTCCAATTACACTCATTTCATCCAACTGATGTCTTTATATCCTTCCCCTCGCCTCGATTAGCCTAATGTGAAAATGGAATGGGGGAATGCGCTTAGGACTGTACCGATTGTTCCTCGGTTGCCTATTATTTCAGAGCACCATTAAAAGGGAGGCGTCTTTTATAGTGACTGTAAATAAAACGATTAGGGGCAGATCCAGCCGGGTGCTGAGGAAGATTTCATTTCAGGGATCTGCTTATCAACGTTCTTGGAGGGTTTGGAAGGATTGCGAGAGCCCGCCACAGACGAGAAGCTACCTTCCCCCACCTTCATCCCACAACGGCTCTCTGTCTCTCTGAATCCGCATTACAGTAGCAAATCTCACACTCGCTTTGCATCCTTGTCATAAAATAAATAAATCAATTACATTCCCGCACACATACGCGGCTTCTATCTAACACGAGTTCAAATCGTTTCGTTTCACATTGCCTGTAAGCCTGCTTAATATCCCGCCAAGCATGCCCAAATTATTAGAAAGTACACAAGTGACAATTGTCAGCCAATGTTGGTGATCTGCACGCGCGGATATAAAAAAATATGCTGTCTGCCTCTGCCATCTAATCAGTTGATAGAAAAGTAAATCCAGACATATCACTAAGAAAATACAAATACTAGCAGCTGGGTGTTACCTGCTGCTGGTCC
The DNA here is from genome assembly GCF_018398535.1 of Haplochromis burtoni. NCBI lineage: Eukaryota > Metazoa > Chordata > Actinopteri > Cichliformes > Cichlidae > Haplochromis > Haplochromis burtoni. The sequence goes on along the minus strand of NW_024582646.1, from coordinate 739,126 downwards.
CCAGGTTCCCTGCATGGTCTTGATGGTGGAGCTGAGCTCTGCCTCCATCTCTTTTTCAAAATCATCCTCGCTGGATGACTCGCTCTCCCCAGTTAGATACTCTCTGATCAGCTTCTTTTTCTGGTCCGGAGTCCCGTTCAGGAGCACGTCCAGCTCATCCTCCGAACTGAAACAGAGAGAAAGTTTTCAGGGAAAAAACAAAAAACACAGACTCCCAAACCCAGAAGATTAAGAAATTGAAGTAAACATTCATATGTTATTCTGCACATGTGACATTATATCATGTAGTGGTATCGTATAGTATTTAAAAGACCAAATAATTAAGCACTTAATTTGAAAACCAAGAATCCACGTCGAAACTGTCGCTTTAAGCTTAGCTCAAAACCAAAATAAGTTGCCTGTACTCACTACATCCATCGGTACATACATATTGCTGCTTTAATAATGAATAAACTTCAGATCTTCAGGTAGACAAGTTCTTTTGAACACATCAAGACATCGCAAGACATCACTTATAACTATTAATAATTATGACTTCTTGCTTAATTTTCTCCAATTTAGCGCCATAATAATAAATCCAGAATATTCTTGGCTAATTAGGGCAATAATAAGCATCTACACTCGTGTATTTTATTTTCTTCTCACCCGCTTTCCTGCAACATTTAGACTTATAAAAATCTGCCGCCTTTCTATAAACATAATTAAGCATTAACATCCATGTCACGTTAAAATAAATTCACCGTAAAGAGGGGCTCAGCGCAGTCTCCCTGCTATTCTAGTTTGTTTACATGTTAGCTCCCAGCTAGCTATCTGCACTTTAGCCTCCCAAAGCCAAAGCTGCGCTGGCCCCTAAAAATAAACACCCGTGTTATCCTCGCACCTGCTGGCGGCCCGCTCTTCGTCGCTCGGCTCTTCGATCTCATATGACTCAAAGTCTTGTGCTTGACCTAGCTTATTCATGTTAAATGTTAGAGGAGCTTTAATTACAATAGCATGAGGTGCTGATAAGTTAGCTACAACACGCCAAATTGCTTTTTCCGTTTCCGCTTCTTCTTCGTTTGTGTTTAATAAGGGTTGGTAAGCGTATACTAAAGTCTATTACCGCCCTCAACTGGGCTGGAGTGTGGGACAGGCGCTTAGGGAGGAATATAACAAAAGGATGAAAAAAAAACCTGCTTTTTGTTATAAAGTTGTATATATCCCCAACAGTGTCACCAGCAAAGCACCCCCACACTATCCCACCTCCTCCTCCATGCTTGTAGAGACCATCCGTTCACCTTTTCTGCGTCACACAAAGACGGAAGCATCTCAATTTGGACTCATCAGACAAAAGCACAAATTTCCACTGGTCTAATGCCCATTCCTTGTTTTTCCTAGCTCCAAACAAATCTCTGTTTGTTGCTTTTCCTTGGTAGTGATTTCTTAGCAGCTATTTGACCATAAAGGACTGATTAGCACAGATGTGTCTGCTATTGGAACCCTCTTTCTGAACTTAAGTAATAATGGACTGTGATTTCTCTTTACTTAGGTGACTGCTTCTTGTAATAATATGGAATAAGGTTGTCAGCTGTGTGCCAACCTGACTTCTGCACAAACGCAACTGATGGTTTCAACCCCATTAAGCAGGCATAGTTGGTGCTGTGGGAAGCATTAAAATCTCACACTCCAAGCCCCGCATCATCACAAAAAGAAATTTAAAGAGTTTTCAGTGAGCAAGCTTTTCTTCATAACTTCTTCAGTTTTAACTGGTGTCGTATTACATTGATTGACAATGTCGATTTAGCTTGGAAATATTTCCAGAGAGTTTTATCTGCTTTGTGGACAAACATGCACCCTTTTGTCAGGTCAGTTAAAGGTCGGGTGGGCCCCTGGTTCAGTTCTGAACTGGCTGGTCTCCTACATGAGAGAAACCAGGCCTGGGCAGCTGTGAGGTCAGATTCTGATGGTGATTGGCCACTTTTTCATCAGCTGCAGAAAGGTCAACTGTGACTACTTATTGACTTTAACCACTGACACTCGAAATGACCCTAGGTGGTGAGGTTTTGGCAAGCTATAAAGTCTCTCTGTCAGCTCTCATTCCACAGAGCTACCTCCTCACTTAATTATTAACTCCACTCCTGTGTCAGACAAAACCAAAACTCTCAATTGTTGTAGCAAACACTTTGTTGCTTCTTATTCTGTGTAGCACATACATATACAACTCTGCTGGCAGTTCCTCAGTTACTAATACTTTTTCCTTTACACCCTTTATGGTAGAGGAGGTATGTATCTGCTCAAGGCATTTCCATTGAAACTGAGGGGTCATACAAATACCTAGGCATTGTGATTGATGACAATCTTTCCTTTAAGCTATGCATTGACCACCTAATAAAGAAACTGAGGGTGAAGCTGGGGTTCTTTTTCAGAAACAGATCATGTTTCTCTTTCACGGCAGGGAAAGGACTTGTTGCTGCCACTTTTTTACCCCTCCTGGATTACGGTGATATAATTTACATGAATGCCTGTGCTCATCTGTTGGATTCTGTCTATCATGGGGCATTAAGATTTATAACTGGCCAGAAACCTTTAACACACCACTGTACTTTATATTCTCTTGTTGACTGGTCCTCATTGGCTTTACGTTGGACGGTTCATTGGTATCACTTTATGTATAACTCTATTTCTGGTTTACTGCCCTCTTATTTATCAGAGTGCATGTTACACAAACAGTTTAGTCATAGACTGCGGTCTCAGGACATCATTACGTTCATTGTTCCACCAGTTCATACAGAGCATGGAAAGAAGGTGTTCTCCTTTTCTGCCCTGTCTTCACATTATTGAAGGATTTGAAGCTCTCTCAACTGATTCCACTTGCAGACTTTAAAAGACGAACTAATGTTTTTGTGAAATCATCACTGGGAACTTGTTCTTGCCTTTGATATGACTGTGTACATTAGACACGTTTAGCTATTTTATTGTTTCTGTTGTTGTTGTAAGTTTAATATTTTTGTCTGGAACAGGTCTTGCTTCTAAATGACACATTGAGTCTCAGTGGGTCTACCTGTATAATAAAGGTTTATTAAAAATAAAAATGTAAGCACAATATTGAGTTTTTAAATGATTTCATTCATTCAGAAAAAACAAAAAGCCACCCTAATGTACCCAGCCCTGTATCAAAAAGTAATTGGTGTGAGGCTGCTTTGATGTTTGATGACCTGGACAATTTGTCGTAATTCATGGAACCATGAATTCTGCTCTCTGCCACAAAATCCTGAAGGAAAATAGCTAGCCACTAGCTCGTACCTTGAAGCTCAAGCACACTCAGGTTATGTAGGAGCACAATGATCTGAAACACACCATCAACTTCACCTCTGAAAAAAAGGTTGTCGAATGGCCTCATCAAAGTCAGAGCAGTTTTAGACGCATGACCTTAAACAGAAAACCCTTCAATGTGGCTGAAGTAGAACAATTCTGGAAAAAAGAGTTGGCCAAAATTCCTCTACAGCTTTGTGAAAGACTCATTGCCAGTTATTACAAATGTCTGATTGCAGTTCTCGCTGCCAAGGGTGGCACAACCAGTTATTCTGTTTAGGTGGTAATTACTTTTTCACACAGGCTTGGATATGTTTTTTTCCTTAGTAACTGAAATCATCATTTCAAAACTGCAGTTTGTATCAACTGCGTTTTATCTTTGTCTAATATTACAATTTATTGGATGACCAGAAACATTTAAGGTGTGACAAATACACAAAAACTAAAAACTTCTTCACAGCACTGTATATTACCTTATAACATTTGTGCACTCAAACAATTTTTTCCCCCAGGTGATGAAATAAATTAACAGTTTGTTTCATTGGTTGAAATGGTCATTTCAAGAGTATTTCATGTAAGAAAGCCATGAATGCTGACTGCATCACTGATACTGGAGGTGATTCTCAGGAGCCAGGTTTTGATGGTGACGCTGGCATGTAGGCCGCACATCCACAGTAAAGCACTGGCTTCATTAATGCAGTTTGTGCACCATCTTTAGTCGTCAGAGGACATACTGGAGGATCTCTCGACACCTGTCTCTTCTCTGTTTTGATATTGTGCATTAAAGCTTTGGTAAGCATTGGTGAAATATGCCGTGATAACATTTCAGCAGAGTTTTATGGATGGCATGGTGAACTGTGTCCACAGACAGTGATTTCTGTGATTTCAGTGACAGAATCATGCCTGTTTTTAATGCATGTGAGATACCACCTAATGCCACTTGAAATCCCCAAAATCATCACCCAGTGTTGATTGTTGACCTTGCACACAGATTTCTACAGATCTAGTGATGATATAATACACTTTATGAGATATTCTTTTGAGATAAGTCTTTTTTTGTTGGAGAGCATTATTCTGAAGTTGTTCCATTTTTGGGGATGCTTTTTTTTTTGCAGTTGAGTGAAGCTCTGCCAATCTTTACTTCTGAGAAACCCTGCCTCTCTGAGATCCTTCTTTTATACCCAACCACATTACTGACCTGTTGTCATTTAACATAAATGACAGCAAAACGTTCCTCGAGCTGTTTCTTTGTAGTACTACTTACTTTTCCAACCTATTCTTGCTCTTTCCTAACATTTTTGTTTCAGTTGAAAATGAATAGTTTTTTTTCTAAATAGTTAAATGTGAATTGTCAATAAAATGTGGATTTTTAAGATTTACAGATCATTCTGTCTTTATTTATATTTTACACAGTGTGCTAGTGTTTTTGGAAGTGGGGATGTATTTTCTTAGGTGATTAGAGATCGTCCACTATTGCTGAAGGAGAGCCCGACCCAACAAGACACTACAAAGTGGTTGATATTTACAAAATACAAGTAGACATGGTCGTGTTTTTTGTCTTGCCAGATGAAAGATGCTTATAAAAGACAGAAGAGAACTGCAGGAGCAAGAGCCTTACATGCAGAGACCATAGATTTAAAGAATGTGAGATAGAGATGGAGCCGCCACTAGATGGAGCCAAAAGATCAGACATGTTGTTTCAGATGCTCAGGACAGATGCGCTGATGAAGGCCGACACCATGAGGTGCTATTAGGAAGGCGGATTTAATACACAAATGCATCCATCCATCTGTCCTCTTGCGCTTGTCCTGGTCCCTACTCCTTTAGTTTTTCCCATTTTTGAATTACTGATGAAACTGTGTGCAGGGTGATGCTGCTTAAATAGTATGCTGTGTGAGATTTAGTAGTTTGATAGCCTGAGTTGATCTACTGAGACTGCAGCTTAATTTTGTGGCCTGTTTGGACTAATAGTATGTTTAAGTTTCCACAGTACTCAGTAATTCTAAAATGAGTGTAAATTAAATATCTAAAATCAGTGGTTAATTAATTTCAATAATTTAACCATTATGAAAATATGCTTGGTTTATACAGAATATATATCAATTAGTTACATTTAATCCAACAAGATTAAATAAATTTTAACATTTTACATGATTTTATGTAACAAAACATGTAATCAAATGATCTAAAGTCAAGGTTTTGGGCATAAATATTTTTTTTTCTGTTTTCATGCATCTGACTGAGCATGAAGACATATGGCCAACCTGAAATCTGATCACATCACTACCAAATCAGTACATCAATTTCAATTCTTTTTTATTTATTATCCATCCATTATTTTTAACTACTCATCATGGGTCACCAGTCCTGCACAGGGCTAACGCAGAGAAACAGACAACCGTTCACTCTGGCATCCAAAACAACAAAACAAAAACAAAAACAAATGAACCCATAACACACTGTTTTTGTGTCTAACTGTATTGTTATCTCATCATCTGGTTAAGTCAGTCTGAGCACAAATGTTTGAGCCATCTTTGGGCCAAAACGGCTCAAATATGCTTGATTTGTAAGAAGGCTGTCTTAGATATGCCAGGTTCCATAAATGAACAACTCGACATCTGGGTAAAGGAATGCACTTTCTAAATTGTGGTAACATTGCCTGTGACATTAAACTTTAACAAGACTGACAGGTTTACTTTAAAATGCTATTTGCTACTCGAACTGAATTAAATGCCTTGAAAGCACAACTACTCGATTTCATTTCAGTTTTATTCATATAGCACCAAATTACAGCAACAGTCAACTTGAGGTGCTTTATGTTGTGAGATGAAGACGCTACAATAATACAGACAAAAACCCCAACCATCACACAACCCCCCATGAGTAAGCACTTGGTGACAGTGGTTAGGAAGAAATCCATTTTAATAGGAAGTAACCTCCAGCTTAATTAACAAGACTCAAAGAGGGACAGCCTACTGATGTGAGCAGTAAGGGGTGACAACAAAACTGATTTTGGTTTGCAGGCACCAGCCAGAAAACACTCCAAATGCCATTATGCAAATATCATGCATTGTTTTGCTGTGTATTCAAATGGTTTCTCAACAGATGAAATCATGTTAAGGCAAGAGATTATTTTTTGCCAGAGTTATACTGTCAAGTTATAATAAATAGAACTGTAATCTGTAGCAATTACTGAGAAACATGCTATTTAATTACAGATTTTGAAAAAAAAATCTAGGAACCATCCATGTGTACTGGCCTAATAATCTCTGAGAGTGCCAAACAGGCAGGCAGCTGACACCAGCAAGACAGGAAGCCATGATGTCAGACATGACTGACTATTAGTGCTGTTCTAATGAGCTGTTTTCTTTATCCAATCGGTAAAAGGCTCTGTTACTGTACAGAGTAATGCTTGTTCACCAGCATGTTAAACGTGAGGTAACATCCAGAGAATGGCTGAACACTAATTCTCCCTTCCAAAAAACAGCACTTTAACAAACATATTGAGGTAATAATGTAATAATGTGTGTGGCTCATTTATTGAATTCGCTGTAGTTACATGTACATTACGGTGCACAGATTGTAGTGCTTTGGTGGAAGTAAGCAACAACTTTTTCACACAACTTTTTTAGATCTAAGATACTTTGAACTACGAGACATTTTCACTGTTACTCAAGGTGATAACAACAGAGCAGCAATAGCTGTATTTTTTATGAGTACTCAGTGACAATATTTCACTTTGCAAAAAATCAAAGGCTTCTGAACTGATCCCTTTGGTGGGACCGTTTCAGCCTCTGGCATGACTGACACTTCGAATCTAAAGGCCATAGAAGAAGCTTTATGTGCACATTTCATGCCTTATTTATTTCTTGGTTGTCCCTTTCTGAGCCTGGGTGCTTGCTCAAAATAAAGCACTGCTCTAATTTTGTAGATTATATGTTGTAATCGCTAATCAAATATTTTCAGTCAAACTACACTGATGAAAATAGTTCCATCATTATTATATTTTTGAGAGGGTAACAAGCAAAGTCAGGTTTTTCTCATTTGTGACCATCACAAAACGACTGAGACCCATGCATCTATGACTCCACTTGCTTGTTTTGAGTCATTATGGAATATTGTCATCATATTCAAAATTTGTCATGATCGGCCATGACAGAGCATGACCAGTAACTGTTATGATGACTTTGCTGTTTGACAGCAGACACTTTTTTTCAGTGTCTGCTTCTGTGTTTATCTTTATTAAAAACAGTCAGCAACAGCAACAGAAGCATAAAAGACAGGAAGTCCATGCAGATCTTCACAGTTACTTTGCTGGATTTAGGAGAGGGCACGAGGAACCAGTACAGCAGCGAATTCTGTAGAAATGCAATACACCAACCCAAAAGTTATAGAGCGCCGCTAACTAAAGCAGGAAATTAAAAATGTGATAAAAAGCACCAATGATTGTCACAATACAAGAATCAATAGAATACCATACAGAAAATGCACTGAGAATGTAAAAGATAAGCCAATAAACTTTGTTTTCAGAAGGGGAAAAGAAGCAAACCTGAGATCTCCCACAAAGCTCTACATCCAGGCTCTGACTGCAGACAGGACTGGAAGATATCAGGTTGCACTCAGATGAAAACAATGCAAACCTATGTCTCTGCTCAGATCCCGAGTGTTTAGAAAAGAAGGGAGACCAAACGCAGTTTTTCAATAAAACACAGTAAAGAAAACAAGCAATATTATAAGACTGTGTGGAAGTCATTGTATTGATTTCTGTGCGCTTGCTAGATGAATGAATGTGAAACAAAATAAAGACAACAAACTGTAATTCAGACAGCCAGGGAAAGAGACCTGCCAGTTCCTCTGGGAGAGGACCAGCCAGGCCTGCTTTATAGTCAGGTGTGCTGCAGCCCTAAGAAAGAAAGTTATAGGCAAATAGAAGAAGCACGAGTAATCAGTGATATTCCCACCCACAAGACATGATTCCTTCAACAAAACAACAAAGTACCCTGAACTCTTCATGTTACGAGTGCTAGACCATTTAATACTTTAAGTGGCTTAGAGGTTTTAGACGTGCCAGTCTTAACTACACCCCCAGTGCCAAACGCCTCCCCAGACCATCGAACCTTAGCAGCCATGGCACCCAAGTGCAGTTTAAAAACAATAAAACACTGTTGTCATTTCCTTTAATATAGCAGATGGTTAAATTGTCAGGCTGCAGAAACAGAACATTAAAAAAAGGTGAGTTATGGCTAGAAAATGTGAGCGCACTTTATATCTTATCAACAAAACACCCGATGTGACGGCTTTGTATGTTACGTTTATGTATCACAACCTTTGGGCTGCTGTTTTAATGTGGTCACACATCACTGATTCAAACCCACCTGGAGTCAGAGCTACGATAAATGACCAGATCATCAGTTTGGTTCCAGACACTTTGTGCCTCAATCTCATCTGGACAGATTTTAGATCCATTCACAGTCTTATTTTGTTGTTACATAGTCTGTAATTGCAACAAATTGCAATTCTACATTCATTAAACACTTGGAAAGCTACTCTGATGTTTAGTTAAATTTACCATGACTGACCCCTTACTATTAAGATTCACTCAGTTTATATTCAATCACATTCTAAATGGTTACACTGTAGAACATTAAACAATAACTGGTAACACTTTATAATACGGCCCATGATTGATGCCATAGTTCTGCTGTAATTAAATGGAATTTCAATGTACTGTATCTGAAATTACAGTGTAATTATATTTAGATGCAAATATTTAAAAGTAGGTACTAGAACAAGGGCGTAACAAGTCATGGTGTTACAGGAAATAAAGAATTAATTATGCCATAAGTAAATTGAAGTGACTAATTTTAAGTACTACATAATTTCGGTACTGTGTAATTTAGCAGAAAAACAAACATTTTCATCATAACTATACTTTTTAGGGTGCAGAATGTATTGTGGAGTAACTAAACCTTGCCTAACTTCTGGGTATTTCAGAGGAAAGGAGACACACATTCTACTGGAAGTAATTTTGAAAAAATGAAAAACCATCATGTATAGATGTCAACATAATGAATATAAAATAAAGGAAAAACTAGAAGGACACAAGTATCTGTTCTTACTCTAATAAATGCTGCTTTAAAAATAAAAAAATAAAAAAATAAAGAAAAACTAGGCAAGACTAATCTCCTCTGAAAAAATAAAGCATATTTATAATGTAAGATGTAGAAATACTGTTTGCTTTACCAAAAACTGATTTATGGGATACTTAAAATGAGTGAAAGCATAATTTGTGTCTCTTTTCCTGTAAATTGGCTGGAAGTTAGATCAGGTTAAGTCACTCCATAATCCCACCTGCTCCCCAAAAAGCACAGCGTACCAAGTAAATTAAAATTGCTGTTTTCTCCTCCTCCTGCTTTTTAAGATAAACATCTTGGTCTGTATTGACAAATATTCGTCTTTCCACTGGATTAAAATGGAGGTGCTGCTCTTTATTTACCCGTTGCCATGGTGAATCGTGGTATCGATGGCTTCCTTTCTCTGCTCATGCACGGGTTCACCTCAGGTTGAACATACTCAGAGTTGATTGAACCAACCGAAGACTCCGATCACAGAGTTGATTAACTCAGATTTTCGTTTTTAAACTCGGGCTTTGTTGAACCCGTTTGAGGGGAATAGGCCCCTGGTGCGTTAGTGAAACACGTCCTCTGCATGCATTAACACGATCTTTTCCTTTTTCCCATATTTTTCTAGACTACAATAAGAGATTTGCAGGAGAAAAACTGTGTGTGTGAGTGTGTTTAAACCTATGTATCTGGCCTCCTTTGCCTCTGCTCACTGTTTGTGTGTTTATATCTTCCTCTGTTTTTGTTTGTCTGCCTGTGTGTGCTGTTTGTTTTGTGTCTTTTTCCCCGAGTTTGTCCTTTAATGTGTCTTTCTGTTGCGTGACTGTGTATCAGAGTGTATGTGTGTGTGCGCGGAGCTGCTGGGTGACATTTTCCATTGCAGGTGTGACATCTCTGCTCCCCTGACAGCCTCTTCTCCGACACACACTAAACAACTCCTCGCTGATTTTACCTGCCTCCCCCCCTCCAGCCCCTCCACACACACACACACACACCTTATCGTCCACCTCTGTCTCAGCACTGCTGCTCGACAAGCTAATTTAGCCAATTACACACAGGTGTGATGCTAATTTCCCCGAGCTGGCAGCCAGCTCCTGGAGGAGGTAAAAAATAACATAATTACACCCATCTGTCCCCCTGCAGGCAGGCAGGCTCTCCCACTGGGTGTCGGCTCCACCGCCATTACAAAACACACACAGGAGAGGGAAAAAAAGCCACACTGTTGGCTTTGATAATAGGGGAGAAGACAATGGACAATGTGTGTGTGTGTGGAGGAATCCAGGCTGCAGCCACAGTTGCTTTTCCTCCTCTTTGTCTGAAGCTTTCAATGGATTTTCAGCGATACACAGCAATTTCCCACAAGAAAAGAAAACAGACTTTTGGTGCGGCGGGATAATTATGTGAAACTGTTTTCGAAGGCGATGGGGTTGGATGTGCCACTGTTAGGTTTTGTGTATGTGAGAGGAGAGGAGATGAGGAGGGTATTTCAAAACTGAAACACACAACAAAACGAGGTCAGAATAGACGGAGGTCTGCAGACGGTGGAGGAAACAGAGGAATCAACAAGCTGCAGTGTTTCTCTGGGCCTTAAATGAACTAGGCAACATGGAGTCTTAAAAGAAGACTCTGCAGACGCCACTATGGTTATAGCTGGTGGAGGGGCATGTATAGTAATCAAAAGGCCAACGTATCGATGCCTGGCTTCTCCTGTTTGCATACTGATTTGTCCTTGGGTAAGATTTCAAACACCAATGGATGCACTGGCGTGTGACAGGTAAAGATAAAGTGTGACATGAATGGCTGGATGTGGCCTGAGGTGCAACAGTGTGTGAGTACTTAGTAAACCAGAAAAGTGGATGTCACTAATAAATTCAATTGATGCTTATAAAGTCTTCAAGATTTGTTTCTTTACCTTACTGATATATTGTTGATGAATTATTACGCCTTTAAAATACCAGAAAGCTAGAAAATATGATTTTAATGCAACTCAGTAATCCTTCTATACACTTTAGGTGGGGCTCAAAATAATGAGATTTTAAATAAATACATCAATTTCCAATGAGACGATTGGAATATGCATTTAAATAATTCAAATAATCTACAGATGTTTCCCAATCAATATAAACATCCAGTGGTTTAATCTGTAGCCCACAGTGTGTAGTAATATATCAAGTCCTGTTGGTGAGGTCACTGTGAAATACTAGCAGGACCCCCTTTTGTTACCTCATGATCTTTTCACCATACTTTGTATATACTTGATCTATTTATAAGGTTTTCATATATTTAACATTTTATATTTACAGTGTGAATGACTATGTTTGTTCTTTGTTTCTCTTTGTGCCTGAAGGTGTAGCGGTTCTGTAATAATAGTGATAAAAGGCTTCTAAATCTTGGTTTATAACAGTCTATGTCCTAACAGTTTTAGGCTGAAATAGCACATTGATGACTTCAGAGTATACAGTGGGATGCAAAAGTTTGGGCAACCTTGTTAATAGTCATTGTTTTCCTGTATAAATCGTTGGTTGTTACAAGAAAAAATGTCAGTTAAATATATCATAGACACACACAGTGATATTTGAGAAGTGAAATGAAGTTTAGTGGATTTACAGAAAGTGTGCAATAATTGTTTAAACAAAATCAGGCAGGTACATAAAAGCACCTCTAAAAAAGACATGAAATCAATATTTTGCAGAAATTTCAGCCTCTAAACGCTTCCTGTAGGTTCCAATGAGAGTCTGGATTGTGGTTGAAGGTATTTTGGACCATTCCTCTTTACAAAACATCTCTAGTTCATTCAGGTTTGATGGCTTCTGAGCATGGACAGCTCTCTTTAACTCACACCACAGATTTTCAATAATATTCAGGTCTGGTCTGAGATGGCCGTTCCAGAACGTTGTACTTGTTCCTCTGCATGAATGCCTTAGTGGATTTTGAGCAGTGTTTCGGGTCGTTGTCTTGTTGAAAGATCCAGCCCCGGCGCAGCTTCAGCTTTGTCACTGATTCCTGGACATTGGTCTCCAGAATCTGCTGATACTGAGTGGAATCCATGTGTCCCTCAACTTTGACAAGATTCCCAGTCCCTGCACTGGCCACACAGCCCCACAGCATGATGGAACCACCACCATATTTTACTGTAGGTAGCAGGTGTTTTTCTTGGAATGCTGTGTTCTTTTTCCTCCATGCATAATGCCCCTTGTTATGCCCAAATGTTTCATCAGTCCACAGCACCTTATTCCAGAATGAAGCTGGCTTGTCCAAATGTGCTTTAGCAAACCTCAAGCGGCTCTGTTTGTGCTGTGGGCGGAGAAAAGGCTTCCTCTGCATCACTCTCGCATACAGCATCTCCTTGTGTAAAGTGCGCCAAATGGTTGAACGATGCACAGTGACTCCATCTGCTGCAAGATGATGTTGTAGGTCTTTGGTGCTGGTCTCTGACTGTTCTCAACATTCGTCGCTAGGGATGGGTACCGGTATCCGGTGCCACGATGATGACCACGTTATCAAATTAATGCATGTAAGGTGAACTAGCAAACACCGTCGTAGTTACATGCGGCTGTCTTCTTGTTTGATGGCAGATACTCCCTTCACCCTGGCCAAAAAGGCTAAAATGACCAAAGAAAAAGTGGAAAACAGCTAAACATGAGAGGTTTTGGACAAAGTTTGTGTTTTTTCCATTGATTAAGCACTGCTTCCAGCCAAGAGTGATACCATATATGCCCCTATAGCTGCAGAAAAGGCTAACATTGTTATCTTTTTTACAAAAAACAGCTGAACATGAGAGGTTTTTGGACAAAGTTTGTGTTCTTCATTCTTTAAGCACCGTTTAAGCACCGGCACCGTTTCAAAAGCACCGGTTTGGTACTGGTATCGGATAAAACCTAAACAATACCCATCCCTATTCATCGCTTCTGTCTATCCGAGATTTTTCTTGGTCTGCCACTTCGAGCCTTAACTTGAACTGAGCCTGTGGCCTTCCATTTTCTTAATATGTTCCTAACTGTGGAAACAGACAGCTGAAATCTCCGAGACAACTTTCTGTGTCCTTCCCCTAAACCATGATGGTGAACAATCTTTGTCTTCAGGTCATTTGAGAGTTGCGTTGAGACCCTCATGTTGCTACTCTTCAGAGAAAATTAAAAGAGGAGGCTTACAATTGACCCCCTTAAATACTCTTTCTCATTATTGGATTCACCTGTGTATGTAGGTCAGGGGTCACTGAGCTTACCAAGCCAATTTGAGTTCCAATAATTAGTTCTAAAGGTTTTGGAATCAATAAAATGACAACAGTGCCCAAATTTATGCACCTGCCTGATTTTGTTTAAACAATTATTGAACATTTTCTGTAAATCCAATAAACTTCATTTCACTTCTCAAATATCACAGTGTGTGTCTATAATATATTTAACTGACATTTTTTATTGTAACAACCAACGATTTATACATGGAAATAATGACTATTAACAAGGTTGCCCAAACGTATGTTGTACTGGGTTCCACATTGACCTATGTGTTGTTTACATGTTTCCATCATATTAGAAAATATATATACTCCTCAGTTTTTACACAAGTGCTGATAAAATGCAGACATGGGAAGAATGTACTTTCAAATTTGCACATTTGGCTGCAGACAAGACTTAAATGACAAAATTATATAGTTTGGTGGAAGAACACAAGGCTGTTTTAGCTGTAACTATTATAGGTCTGATAAATCCTGTCCAAATAGGACTTACACCCTTTTAGGTAGCATTAAGCATCTCCTTCCGTCCAACAATGCACCTTTGACTTATCCATACAGTGAACAAGTGGCACAGCAGCCTTTGGTTCCTGCAAAAGACTTAAGTGAGAACTACCATGCCTGTTTTATGCAACACCTACTTACCATCTGCATTCTGCTATGCAGAGAACATGGAGAAAACAAGCCCAGGTGTGTGCTTTTCACATGCCTTATGAGAAACAAATTTGAGGTGAAGATGCAAAGACACTGATGGGGCTCGTGATCATCTAGGCAGCCTAGAGATTATTCTACATGTCACCTTATTGGACCTGAGTGTCTTCAGATATAAATACAGTTTGAGAAGATTTCATTATTGAGACTTCTGCTGTCACGCAGACATGTGAAACATGTCTCAGAGGCCTTCCCACCCTGCCAAGAAAAATAAATTGGTCCTCACACATAACCTCTTTATCTACATTCTTGCCGTTTCCTATGGTGCGTTTGTGATGGCTCTGTCCATACAGATTGCATTATTCTACATTCTCACTTAGATGGATCTGTCAGTCTATCTGTCTCACGGTGATGTGCCCCGGAGCCCCACTGACACCTGCCACACTCTGAAAAATAAAGGTTCAGAAAGACCACAGATGGTCTACTTAAAAAGGTTCAGTGAATCACAATTTGAACAAGGAAACAGAATCACACTCTGTAACAGACATGCTTATTTTTTTTTGCTATTGTAGACACCAGGTTTGCTTTATTATACTGCACATGAAATTCCATTGATCTGCAAAGATGCCTGTAAATAGCAAAGTCACTAAGAAATAAGGAAAAACAGCAAATCTAAAGCACTGAGTTCATGTGTGTGAGTTGGGAACACAGTGGGCATTCTATGGTGTCCAACATCTTCTAACACAAGCCTAGACATGACAAACTCACGGCTCGTGCAGCTGGTACAAGCTGGGATAGCTGGGAAAGCCTGGAGGCAGCTGTGACCCCTGCTGAGGATGACCTGGCAGTGTATCCCTGTGGCCCACCATCAGGGTGCGACAAGTTGGTCGCTGGCCAGTGCTGGAATCAAGGAAAAAGCACCTCCCCTCATGTGACACAACAGTTTGGCCACCAAAAGGGGCTAAGTCTCTCTTAGTCACTCTTAGAAGTGTGACCAGCCCAGGCACTTCTCCAAGGACTACCCATTCCTTGTAGATGAATGGTTAGTCCTTGGCAGGTGAGCCAATCCAGGGGGAATTTACAGAATTCCAGTAAGGTGTCCAAATATTCTCCGGATAATGGTAGACTGAGGTTGAACATGGGCCCTCTTTCACCAAAACGTGGATCACCATGGTCAACGTGGTCAAGGTATATGACAGAGTACTATATGAGAAATTCAAGAGTGGTAGAGAAGTATGTGAGGGTGGTGCAGGGCATGAATAAGGACAGCCCTGAACCCCTTCTTGTTTGTAATCGTGAGGATGAATGGGTCAGAGAATCTCCAAAATTATAGCTCCTGTGGGCTGTTGCTGGTCTGCAGTTGGTCAGTATGTATCAAAAGTGGTCCAAAAAATGAACAGTGGTAAATGAACAGTAAAGACTGGCTTGTGTGATCTGATCCAACTGACGAGCTACTGTTCCTCAGATTGCAGAAATGTTAATGCTGGCCTGATGAATCACATTTTCTTTGCATTACATGAATGTCTGGAATGTGTGTGCTTAACTTACATGGAGAAGACCTGGCACCAGGGTGCACAATGGGAAGAAGACAAGCTAATGAAGGCTGTGTGATGCTTTGGGTGATGTTTTGTTGGGAAACCTTGGGTCCTGCAATCCATGTGGGTGTTACTTTGACACATACCACCTACTTAAGCAGGCCATGCACCTTTCATAGAAAAAGTGTTCCCTGATGGCTGTAGCCTCTTTCTGCTTGATAATGATCCCTACCACAAATCAGAAATGCTTCAGGAATGGTTTGAGGAGCACAATAGCAAGTATGAGGTGTTGACTTGGCCTCAAAGTTCCCCAGATCTCAATCTGAATGAGCATCTGTGGGATGTGCTGGGCAAACAAGTCCGATCCAAGGATACCCCACCTCGCAACTTAAAGGACTTAAAGCAGCAGTCCCCAACCTTTTTTGCGCCACGGACCAGTTTATGCCTGACAATATTTTCATGGACCGGCTTTTAAGGTGTCGCGGATAAATACAACAAAATAAAACTAGTACAGAAAAAAAGAAGATTTATTCATAACACACGTGAAAAGACCCAGGAAAACCGAGTTAACGATAAAAACGATAACAAAATAACGCTAAAAACCAATAAAAACCCTGAAAATCATACATTTCACACCTGAGCCTCAACTGTCGCGGCCCGGTACCAAACGACGTGGCCCGGGGGTTAGAGACCGCTGACTTAAAGGATCGGTTGGGGTTTTTACCTTACTCTATAAAGCATTGTGTTTTGGCGCTATGTAAATAAAATCTGATTTAATTGAATTGAACTGAATTTAATCTGTTGATATAATTTTGGTTTGAGGCACCACAGCAACCCATGTTCATAAGGTCTAGTGGAGTCCATGCCTCAATGGGTCAGGGGTGTGTTGGCAGCAAAAAGCGGACCATCACGGTATTACACAGGTGGTCATAATGTTATTCCTGTATTTGTAAAAGACAAGGAGACAGGTGTAACAGTGAAGATGCAAAGAACAGAGGTAGTGAGGTTGGATGAGTTCAAATACCTGGGATAAACCATCCAAAACAATGGACAGTGTACCAGAGAGATGAAGGACAGAGTGCAGACAGGGTGGAGAAATAGGCATCATACAACAACGCCAAGTGTCTGGTGATCCTAAGAGCAGCTCTACGGTCAATGGGCAAGTGACCATCAGTGAGGCCACTAGGATTTCTCATTTGACTGGATAAGCGTGGCTGGATAGCTGCAAATAAAGGGAAAGTAATCTGCATGACGATACGGAATTCCCAGAAGGCAAAACAGTGGGCATACAAGTATAGTTACAAGTTCCTGGGTACCCCCACTGGGATTGTAGAGTACAGGGCTGTTCATGAACTCCAATAAAAATGATGACCAATATTTTCTATGCTGCATGTAATTCTGTTCAGATATCATTATTCCCCATGCCTCTCCATTTAAAAAAAAAAGTCCTGATAATACCATATTTGATTTTAATATCTTGTTTTCGAAAGCATTTCCCTTATGTCTCTCCTCTCTAATTTAGATACAGTGAGATCCATGCAATGATTTTTCTCTTGCTTTATTTTTGTAACATTGTAGACTTTCCTGAGAAACTTGGATAGCAGTTTATTAAAAATCCATTGAGAGATATACAACTGTACTCTACTGGAAAGGTTTTGTTGCTCTCTAGAAGAACCGCAGGCCACACTATAATGTCAGGCTACAAATATCAGCATTCACCATCTAATGTCAAAATTCATGTTCACATAAACCTTTGCAACCTCAGTGGTGTGCACGGAGTTGGTTTGCATACTTCAGCAACTTCTGGATTTGGCTTGCAGTGTTTTCATTTCGTTTTTGTTGCCACTATGTACCTCTAGGTAGTCCTGCTGCTCTCAAAGTGTGGGCTCCACCTGTTGGCCTGCACTGCAAACACAAGAGATGACCAAGCTTCATTATCTTCTGTCACCTGAGATGAGCTGCACTCACCCGTCACCCCTAAAACTCCCCCTCTCTTTCTCTCCATGTAAAAAGTGTGGGGACTTGATTATCAGTCATGTCGGCGAACTGTGATCCGCTGTAACCCACTGACGAGATTGAAACACACCTGCATGATACACACACACACACACACACATACACACACACGCTCTACATGAAGTCAAATTAAATGACTCAACCCCTTGTTATTTCCTGACACTTTCAATGTTCCTCCTACTCTGTATGCATGTGATTGTGTGTGTGTGTGTGTGTGAGTGTGTGTGTGTGTGTGTATTTCTCCACAGTTTGCAGATGGATCATTTCCATCTTTTTCTGCTTTTATTTCATCCCTCTTTCTCTTTTATGTCTCCACAGACAGATTAATCATCCCGGGTGGTACTGTGGGCAATGTGTTTTTGGATCCTTACTAACCTTCATGCCACTTTTCTTATTCCACAGGCTTCCAGAAACCAGACTGTTGTGCAGAGCTGAAATGATTAGGTGGTCATTATCAGCCAGTATAAAATTAGTTAGCAACAATTAAGATTCGTTTTTAAATATTGTTTTAAGAAAAATATATATCTGATATTTCCCCTTTGTCCTTATCAAACGGAAAAGTGGCAAGATAAGAAATTTAAATATCTACATTAATGCTGAAGCATGACTTTGATTAAAAAACATCCGTCTAATGTTGATTGAGGGGAAGAGAGACATCATCCCTCAAGCTATAAACCCGTATTCAGTCATGACTTTCTACCTCTGTGGCAACAAAAATAAATTCTTGTAGGTTAAACTGGGCTCGCCAAACACAAGTGTGGACAGACTCTAAAAGAACCCCACAAAATTAAAACTTCAAAAAGCATGTAATGCAAAAACTGTAAAAGACTCTCTTCCCAATACTCTCCAGTCAAAACCAGTATCTGATCTGGTTAACATCTCATTTTCTTGTCCTTGAATATATAATATCTGAAACTTGCCTGAATTCACAGAAATCTGAATAGACTTAAATTAAGGCTAATACAGTAACTCAGTATTTATATAGATTATGTAATATGCTCTCTCTTACTGCAGCATTCTGGATCAACTGATGGCTTTTCAGGGAGGTTTTTGGACTATCTGATAATAATGAATTATAACACTCCAGCCTAGAAGTAATAAATGCATAAAGTATCACTCTGAGACAGGATGTTTCTAATTTTACACCTGCTGCTTTAATGCAAGAAAGCATCCTTCATTTTTGTTTAGTAAGTGCATTGAGAAAAATATCCCTGTCAAAAATGACTCCAAAATTAATCACAGTGATAGAATCCAAGGTAACGCCAAGTGTTAGTTTCTGGTTAGTCACCATGTTTCTAAGATTTTTAGGGATAAGTATGGCTGATTATTAATTAAGCGTATTACGCTTAATTGGTTGATTGGTAGCTCTGTAATGTATTGAAATGTCTTATATAATGATTTTTCATACTAATTTTACATTTTCATGGCTACAAATTTTAGGTTTTCCTACATGTGTAATCCCTCAGTGATCGGGCCTTGGACCTATTTTGTTTTCACTATGTCTAACCCAGTTTTTTCTCTGTCCACTGTTCTGCTGATGATACTCTGCTTAAATTCTTTTTAAACCTAAATATCTCAACATGATCACTAATATCAGTTTGTTTCACTTCCCTTACTGACAGGCTATCTCGGCATTACTTCTATTGCAACCCTGGCAATACTCTTCCTTCCAGTCGCAATTATTTTAAAAGGGGTGGCTGTAGCTCAGGAGCTAGGGCATGTCACCTACTAACTGGAAGGTTGGTGGTTCCAGTCTGTGTGCCCAAGTTGCTCAGTGATATATCCATAGTTGTGTAAATTTTAAATGAAAAGCATAGAAAAAAAATGCATGGGTGAATGAAGCAAGTTGAATAAAGCACTTTGAATGCTCAGGTAGCGTAAATAACAAAACAACACTAAGTGTTGAAATGCAAAACTCACACCTATACCATTAATCACTGAGTCTTCTTGTTCTACTAGATACTCTAACCTTTCTCGATCTAGATCACTGCACACTGCTCACTTGCACATCACAGTTTCCTCAAGCTAAGCTAGCTTATGCTATGCTGCTAATAAAAACTAGCTGTCGATCTCATATCAGTCCTATTTTTTGGCACCTTCCATTGACTTGCAGTGTAATTTAGAATTCATAAAAAAATCACAAATATAAAGTGCTTCCAGGCACACCCAGTTTGTAGGTGCTTTCCTCAATCCCCTGGCTGGCTGAACCTTAAATATCGCTAGTTTCTGAAATATGTATTCTAAGCATTTGAATATCAATAAAGGTTAAAAGAAAGAGTACAAAATATTTTTAAAATCATGTAAAGATTACATATTATATAGAGATATAACAGTCTCTAACAGTAATTCCAGTGTGAGGGTGATCTTTTTACCCAAAATATGTCAGGTTAGCTAGCTAGAGTTTCTCTCTCTCTCTCTCTCTCTCTCTCTCTCTCTCTCTCTCTCTATATATATAGATTATATATATATATATAGTATATATGCTCCGTGAGATTGAGAAATTTATATTTATATATGTATATATGAATATATTATATAATATAATATATATATATATAAGTATAGTATTATATATAGTTCTCGAGTACGTAATATAGTAGTAGTATATATAATTATATATAATATATATAAATAGCTTTCAATATAATAGTATTGCATCCTATATATGGATCATGTATATTTATATATTATAGTGAAGTATATATATATTATATATATATAGTATATTAATTATATGTAAAGCTCCGAAGTTCTTGGACATGATTAATATTATATAATATATATATATATATAGATATAGATATAATATGTGTATATTGTAAATATTGTATATAGTAATATATATATCTCTATATATATATATATTATATATTATATATACACATATATTTATATATATATATATATATATATATATATATATATATATATATATATATGTTATATATATATGCTCCAGTGATTGGAGCACTCAGTGCCGTGACCCTCAAGCTAGGCTAGTTTGGTTCCAGCAAGTCAACATCCAAGATCTTTTTCCAAAAGACCGCAGTCCTAGCCACACCAAAGACCCTTAAGCTCTGGTAGAGGACCTGCGCTTGAAGGATAAAGACCGCCCTGAGAGGCGAGTGGGGAATTCATTTGTATAAACGAAGAAGTTTAGTATTCGTAACATGGGCTTCTTATCCAAGTAACCTACACTTATTTTTCAGGATGTACAAGAACATTATAATTTTGTTATATATCAGAACACCGTTGAATATGAATTGAATCTGAATCTAACCTTTCATATAAATATACACATTAACATTTAAGGGTCTTTAACATTCGCGCTCTCTTCTCTCTCTGTCGTATTCCTATTCAGTAACATCTATAGATTCAACCTTGTGTCGTTTTACGTTTCTCTCCATTTCCTCTATACCAGTTGTTCAGCCCACATTAGCATGTGAGAGACAGCAAGCGGATAAAGAAAATAAACAAAAGACAGAAAAAGAGGAAAGAGGAGGCGATGGAGAAAGACAAAAGTCCAGCTGTGAGATGAACATGGGATGAACGGTGGGAGAATGAAACGGATCTCATCTTCCAGGGAGAGAAACTTCCACAGCATGGCCGGGTTATTACCATGTAAATCACACACACACACACACACACACACACACACACACACACACACACACACACACACACACACACACACACACACACATATTCGGGAGGATGTTGCACAAACACAATCCACACCAGTACACACTCCTTTGACACAGTTTGATTGGATGTTTTTGAATGAAGTTGGCTCCTGCCTGGTATTTTGATGAAGTTGGTTATTTATTGGGTGATGAAATTAAGTTAATTGCTTATTGGTATTTTAATTAAGTTTCTTTCTCCTTCGGTGTTTGAGTGATTTTTTGAGTATTTATTGGTATTTTAATGAAGTATTATTTGGCTGCAGACTCAGTGGGAGAGCAGCTGAACAGGCATACACACAGCAGGTGGCCCCAAAACACACATGTACACATACGCACACACACGAACCCACACTTTGAGACATACAGTTCATAACTAACAGAAGTGTACACATGATGACATGTTAACACGCAGCTAAGCAAACAGACTTACGTGTATCTCTTTCATGAAGACATTTAGTTACTAAGCTTAAGTTAGTTATCTGAGGATAATGCTAGCATCATTCTACATGACAAAGGGATAATCCATTAGTGTTTCTCTCCATACTTTGACTCAGTTTGAAGCCCGCTGGTCCTTGCTAAAGACACAACTCTTAAAAACACATCAATAACATTATCTTCAATCATTTTCAAAAGCAGTCCTATAGTTTTGTGACTAAGTGTGAGACTGAGTCAAAGTAAACGTGAATGTGTGTGTGTGATTAAGTTACACAATAACTTGCACCAAATTTCTTTCTTTTTGAGTGCCACATTTAAGGAAGCCTGTTGAAGCCAGTAAAGAAAATACTGTCTGCAGTGATTTCCCCCCCCCCCCCCCAAAACATTCACTTTAAAAATGTTTTCATATAAATATGACAACTTTGTCAAGAAGAAAAATTTAACAAATTCACGATGTAAAAATTCAATACTGTGAGAACAATCAAAACTACGAGTTAAAGAGTTAAAAAATTAACATGAAAAAAATATCAAAGAATACAAATTTTTAAAATTAGCTCGTCAAATTGGTTGGAAAGATAAAAAAGGTCAAAGAACAAGTATAACCTATGAGAAAATTTTTAAAAACTGAGGTGAAACAGTAAACACTAAAAGAAAAGTAAGCAAAACAAAGAAAACAGTTGTCATAGCTACCAGACTTAAAAAGATTACTGACTTAAAAGAAAAATTCACGCCTAACTCTTACATGATCTATTTTAGTAGCAGCAGTGGGCTTCAACACATACAGGAATACCTGGAAACACAACACCTTACTTACAATTAAATTCCTGAAGGGAAAGAGAAGTCACTCTTGTATAATTATAGACGTTACAAACATCGATATGAAACATAAAAAATCCACATAAATAGAGTTCACATAAATATTTCAGCATTCAATTCTAATGCAGGAGATCGCTGCCTTTCTACTTTGTTTAAAGTGAAATCACCATCTACTTTCACTTTTGCATGACACTGTTTGGGAGGACATACAGGCCCAAGAGTTTGTGGTTCATTAGACCACTGAGCTGTACAGATAAGTGAACCCTCCGGTGTGGCACTGCTGAGCAGATGCTTTCTGACAGTCTCTTAGGAAACACATCTGCAGCTGCTAGTTTGTGTCACATGTTGCTCCAGGGTTGTGACAATATGATTTAAGGTGGCATGTTTAGTTTCAACATGCTAAGCATTGCTCTTGGCTGTATACTACTGTATGGGCATTAGACTGCAGAGTGTCTGCATGGCTGAACAAGCAGGGCCCTCTGTGAGCGATCAGTCAGAGTTAGAAAGCTCACACTTATGAGAGAGTGCTGGCTCCATCGTGTAGTTGTTTACTCATTTGCCTAACAAGTGAAAGTTCTACAGTTTGTTCCCAGGAGAAGACAAAAATCCCTTTGGAGTTTCCTCAAGAAAGGCATCTGGTGTAAAGATAAATCTAATATGTGACATGATGCCTTGTGAATAAGGAAGCTGCTGAAAGAAACTTGTGAGGGAGTTACTGCAGCTCTTAGGAAGACACACTGACGTAAATCGCTTTCTAGCACTTTGAAAGGTTTAAGAACAAAAAAGGGGGGAAAAAAAGCAACCCCCCCCACACCAAACAAATGACGTGATGCTCAAAACAGAGAGATTAGATGACAAGTTAGACTATATGTATAAACTCAGTTCTAATTTATATAAACACCTTTGGACATAGTCAAACTCATAAACTTTGTCATGGATATTAATTGGATAAGGTTTATTCAAGATATTTCACTCTTCAGTATCTTATAGTATAATACCAGGATGAGCTATTTTTAAAGCAAAAATGAATCTGATGGTCAGAAACATTTGCCTGTTGTGCAGATTCTCTCGTCATGTGTTATATCTCCTCTAGTTGGGTAGGACATGACATGAAAGAAGAATCAACGTTCCCAAGTCCCAGGCAGCCACAGAAACATCATCTCTCTTAAAGAACAAAACAGCATCAAGCAGATCCACAAACAAACGAGTACAAAATCCTCAGAGTGAGCTAAAGCCAAAACAACAACTAAGTAGAAGATGAAACATGACAGAATCAAACCAAAAAAAACCCCACTTGATTTTGTTATCCTAGACATTAATGAACTAGTGTTCCTGCTAACTTCCATCCTCATCACACCAAGAAATTTCCTTGAATTCTGTTTCCCGGATGGGACACAAAGGAAAAAATTGTAACTTTTAGTCCCTTATTAAAAAACCCCAAATGATTCTTGACCTTAGGGACAAAAAAATTACGATTTTTTCATTTATGTCCTCATCAAATGTGGTCTACTTTTCTTCTGGGCCATATCTGCCCACGTTTGGTCAGGGCTCTGAAAATGTGCCTGCAGTGTCCAGAACCAGAGGTATCAAAACAGTCCCAAACCAAGATGCCCCCTCCACCATGCTTCCCAGATGGTGTCCGTGTAGAGAATCCTTTTTATATCACAATGTTGTGAATTTTTGGGTAAAAACTGTTTTCTTTTCCTGGCATTATGCTGAGAGGGTGGCTCTATTCTCCCCCAGAAAACAACACATGTATTCATTGTATAATATTTAGATTGTGATTTACTGAGATTCTCACTTAGAATGAGTTTTTACCTTTCAGAGCTATTTGGCTTTGTGATGCTGCACTGATGTTATTGAGTTTCACGTTTTTTTTACATTTTTGCTGCTGTAACACAATAAATTTCCAACTTTTAGGATAAATTAAGCGTATCTTAGCTTAAACATTCCTGTCTAGTGAGGCTATGGAATGTCCTCCTAGAAGAGCAAAGACGTGGTCTTTTGTTTTAGAGAACAGTGGCTTACTTCAGCCACTTTTATTTTATTTTAACAATTCTAGTTTAGTGGACATATTTAAACAAGTGGTAGATGTTTCTTTGGCAACAAACCAGCCAAACAGTGCTGAGAAAAAAATATTTTGTCATTAACCCTGACTTTGTATGTCCTACTTTTATACACTAGCACTAACTCAAAACAACAGTTTATAGTGCAGCATAAAGACGGTACCTGATAAGAAGTAACTTTTTTCTAAATTGAAAGTGAGCACCCAACATGTTCAATAAAGATAAAGAAGGTAGAACTGTCATTGCCCTTTATTAGTCTACAACTGTGACTTAAATGAAAATTGGAGTTTTTAGGACCAGAAGTTCTGGTTATTGTGAAGGGGTCACAAACCTTTTTTGGTCTGAGCCCTAAAACCAAATGTAAACAGTCCAACAGTGTTTCGAAGCTCTATCCCATTGAAAGAAATAACCAGATATTCCCCCGCAAAATGTCCTCATCCTTGAGTTTTAAATCTCCAAATTGTTCCTGACACAGACAGATTAATCATTACAGTCAAGGTACTGAACACAAGTCTGTCAGGGTTACGGGTTCATTTCCACAGTGGAGCAGTACTCCAGCCGTTATTCTTTTGGTTGCCTGGAGGGCAGAGGAGGCTTCTGGGTAGTGAGAAGGGACAGGTCTGGCTATCAGTCATGCACACACAGACACACACACAGAACACAACACAAAAAGCTGAGAGCTGTGAGAACATTTTCTTGTGGCCTCAAGGTGTCAGGAGATCCATCAAACCACCAACAACTAATTATTACCTTCCTTTCCTTTCTCACTGCACAAGTGTGTGTGTGTGTGTGTGTGTGTGTGTGTGTGTGTGTGTGTGTGTGTGTGTGTATTGGCCCCCGGGGTCCGTTGGTGTACATAATGGCTTTTTGAAGAGATTGTCGGTTTGTAAAGACATTTGATTGACATCTCCTGATGTCTCAATCCAATTAGAGAGAGAGAGGTCCTTTGTGCGTGTGTGTGTGTGTGTTTGTGTGTGTGTGTTTGTGTGTGTGTGTGTGTGTGCGTGTGTGTGTGTGTGTGTGTGAGAGAGAGAGAGATGAGAGAGATGTCTCCGAAATATGTGAGGGTTTAAGTTGATTAATTCAATACTTTTGATATTCAATGAATTGTTTAAATTGTGTGTTGGGTAAAAAAAAAATAAAATCAAAAACAAAACTTAAAAAGTGAAATGTTGACATGTTTCTAAAAAAATGTTTATTTATTAAACTCTTGACTCCACTGGGCCATATCACGGAAACTAATCAGTTTTCCAAGCAGCAGGACTCACTACGTGATCTTTGAACGTCAGAGGTTGGACAGGAATGAGTCGTTCATTTAAAAAGTACTCAGCTACATCAAAACCCTGAAGAAATTTATTTGATTCATTTTATGCTTCAATTAAACACGCTCTCTTTATTTGCCACATTTGCACAGTTTTAAACAACAGGATTGACCTGTGTGTGAAATTATTCTTATTAAAGGATCACAAGGTATGTAGCAAATTATTATTGTTCGTGCCATATTAATAAAAAAAAATCTTATTTAAAGAAAAATAGTTTAAGTTTTAAGGAAAAAATACAGACTTCTTATTTTTTGTTATTTTACTCATTTTTCTGATCAAAAACTGAGCTTTTAAACACAAGAGGTTGCGAACGTCAGCTGTTCTTGGTTATGCAAATAATTTTATATTGACAAATAAATATAAACAATGAAAAACAATAAAAAATAAATTAAATACAGGAACCAGTTATTTCAAAAATGTAACACAGGTAAAAATGTATATACAAGTTTTTTTTAAAATGACCAAATGAATAATAATAAATGGAGAACAGAAACGTTGTTTTTGAAACAGTACTGTGGCCACCATGACCTGTCCCAACTTTTTTTTGCTGATGGCATTAAATTCATGTTGAAACATGCATGAAAAAGGAAAAATGGAAAAGGCGAGAAAACAATGTTATTATTCCTATAATCAGGAAATTTACTTACAATTACAGACAAACATTTCGAAAATATAAAGATATGAATAAATGTCAACACAACTATATTACTGAAACAATTTCAGAAGACGTAAATAAATCATTCAATACATATGACTTTAGATCTAACAACAGTAATTTACCAGTTTTCATTATTACCTTGTCGTCCATTTGAGTACTTTAAATAAATTAGGAATGAATTTTACTGAAACCTTTATTTGCTTTTTCTAATTTTAGTAAGTCATTTTGCTTCCTTTGTTTTCTTGTGTTGCTGTTGTTTTAGGTTTACTCATATTTATATAAATTGTATCTAATTTTTTCAGTGTATTGAGTTTTATTTCAATTTCAATTTGAAATACTGTTTGATTTTAACCCACAGGAGCAGTAAAATAAGCACTTGTCCTAATGAAATAAGCTTGTAGCAAAAGTTATAAACCTCAAAGATGTGGTTAAATAAATACTGAGTAAAATATAATCGAGATTTATTTCCTGTGTTTGGTTTATGTAAAAGAAAATTCACTGCCACGGTCTCATCTGTTATAACAACGAACATTTTCAGGTCTAGAAACACACACACACACACACGCACACACACACACACACGTACAGGCACACACTTAGGCCTCTCAAGGTCTCTATTCAGTCTGAGTAACAAAGCCCAGGACCTCAACCCAGCATGTCTGAAAAAACACTCTGAGTGTGTTTTGTAAGTGTGTGAGTGTGTTTTGTTAGTGAGTGTGTGACCGTTTGTGTGTGTTTTGTACTTGTGTGTGTGTTGTGCTAACAAGGTCCGGGCCTCAGCGTGATGACGATCTTAACGAGCTGTCTGTCACTCTTCAGCTCTCAGCTCAGACCTCTGTGTCATTAATGACTGTGTGCATGTGCATGTGTGTGTCTGTGTCAGGGGTATAAATGGAATAATGTCTCAGCAGGACAGAAAAAACATTTAGTCTCTTTTGGCGCCACAATGTCAAGGTTTCAATGGCTGCTGTCTCCTTCTGTGATTGTGTGTTTCAGTGTGTGTGTGTGTGTGAGAGAGCAGCTGCCCAATCCCAAATATCAGTATTTTTCTGGGTCCATGTTTAGAATAATGCTTCCCTTTTTGTTTAGTGCTTTTCACAATCAATGTCATCACAGATTTTCTTCCCATAATGCACTGTGCAAGTGTATTTTCTCATTTGGGGAGAAAGCATAATATTCACTGTATGAAAGACAAGATTCTGCATATTTTCTTCAAATCTATTCATTTGCAAGGATTGAAAAATGTCAGAAATAGTGCTGAGCAATTTTGGGAACCACGATTATACAGTCTTTTTCCAAAAGGTTTGATAACTCTCACTTTGATTATGTTGGTGAGTATGCTCTTACTTTATATTATATTATATGTAATATTGTTATCTTTACATTTCATGGCATGTAATGTGTAAAGAATTTGACATTGCACGTTACATGATCCATAATATCATCAGCAGCTTATCCAGTTCATGGTCACAGAGGGTCTGGAAAAAAGCCCAGATGATATACCCTGCATCAAATATCAGCTAAAGCTGATTTAATATCTTTAATTTCATTCCATTCAATTTAATTCAATTTTATTTATATAGCGCCAAATCACAACAACAGTCGCCTCAAGGAGAAATACAAGAGTCTGCATATTATTAGAATTTCTTTACATTATGGTTACAAGTCTAAGCGAGGACCAGAACTAATTATCATCAGTTTTTTAATCTGCCAATAATTTGCTGGATTTAAGGTAGTGAAAAAGTCTAGTGATTTAAATGTCTTTAAGGGTCAAAATGTATTGTTTCATGTCATGTACTAGAGAGAAAAGAAGAATTTAGCCAGTTTAGGCATTTGTAAGCAGATAATCATTTTAGTTTAAAAACCATCGCATAATAAATAGAATGCAGTGATTTCCAGTGGGTCTGAGCGATCCTGAGCTTTTTAAAGCTAAATACAGGAAACATCGTCCATCAAATTGTCAACACACTGTTCAAAAGTAAGTCTCTGTGATGGTATGGGTGTGTTTAAAATACCTCATAAATACTAAATGAAATATGAAGGTTTTAGAGAAACATGCAGACAACAACCTTTTTGAGTAAGGCCTTGATTATTTCAGTAAGACAATGACAAACCACTTAAAGCAGAAACGTGGCCATGTTGCAAAAGATGTGCTAAACTGGACAGCTTGCAGTCCAGATCTGTCACCTTTTGAGAATATTATCAAATATTATCAAAAGAAACACAGAATGGCTCAAACTGTTGAGCAGTGGAAAATTAAGTAAAAAGTTTGCTTTTGAAAATATGGAAATTTAGTCTCAGTAATGTGGCCACCATGCCCTGTCCCATTTCTTTGTCAATGGTATTAAATTCACATGATAATATTTCCAAGAAAGACAAAAGTGTATTAAAATCATTTCAATTTTATTGACAGTAGCAATGAAAATGTATTAATTGTTTTCTAATGATATTGCCTAAAAGACACACGTATGCAGGTGGCCCCAGGTGACCCTGTGGATCAGGCGTAGTGGGAGACTTGGGTTCAGACTCAGACTGAATGGGACCTTTGAACACAGATGCAGGGTCAGGCATGGGCAGGACCCACAGGTGTGTGAGTCACAGGCCTGGGCTCCTACAGGCCTGGGCTCTGGGAGCTCTGCAGGCACAGAATAAACACTTCAAGTCTTTATTTTCCTCACTGGGGTGTTGAGAACTGGTAGCTCACAGTCAGTTGACATGGGTTGAGAAACTGCCCTTGATTGGGACTCGGTTCCAGCAGACACGGGTGAGAAGCTAGCTCTCGCTGCAGTGAGGAGCAATAACAATGAGAGCCCCACTGTGTCCTGGAAGAGGGTGCAGAGCAAAAGCTACTGGCTCCTCAGCATCTGCCCATAGCTCTGTCAGTGATGAGGGATGAAGCAGACAGCATTCTCTGGCAGCATCACCTTCAAACTGACAGAATAGTGCAGCCTCTGATGAGCGCAGCAGTGTGGCATCAAGGTTGGGCTGTTGGGCGGTAAAATGTCTGTGATTCCTAAAAAACGCCAGATGACTACTCATCACAGGTAATTATGGTCACTGACTCTTGTCCCTAATTCTGCTGATGAGAAGCATGCTTCTTTTAGTGGGAAGCTGGCTGCTGCAGCTTGAAGCCAACTGCCTGCAGTGGTGAGGAGCTAACTGGGTACAACCTGAGGAGCACGTTTCACGGCCTCTCGCCCAGTGGGCGAGAGGCCGTGAAAGGCTGAGCCAACCCACTCTCATCGTTGGAGCTTCAGACTGTGGATGGACTGCTGTCAAGCAGGCCTGTTGCAGCAATCACACTGGGGTTCTGGGGTGCTGCTGCAGTGATGTTGAGGTGCTGGGTAACTGAGATGAGGAGTACTAAGAGCAATGCTTCCTCTTTGAGAGAGGGCTGGAGGAGTGGAAGTAGTTGCATGTGAATGAGGGTAAAGTGTAGTGACAACAGTCCTTTTTCAGCATGGGTACGGAAGATCTGAAATCATTCTGTGTAGATTTCTTCATTAAGAAAACTGGAACATAAACTAAAGCTGAGGAGACCTAAAGACCAAAGTTATACAATAGCCATAAAGAAACGAACCAGGAAGTAGAACTTGATAGAATACAAAACCCAAAAGACCCAGAAACCCCAAAATACAGAAACCCAAATTTAATTACAAAAACTGCAAACTCAGGGTCTATGACCAAAATAGGAATATCTGTGGCAATTACTGATACCAAGCTTTTCAGTGGTGACATTAATTGCAATGCTATTCTTACTGACTAATTACCCCAATTATGCCACTAAATGTACTTGCATTTAGATAGCATTTTTCTATTCTTACTGACCGCTCCAAGCACTTTAGGCTACAAGTCATTTTAACTACTATTCTATGCACTTCAAGGACTTTATATACCTCAGTTTCATAGCCAATTTAGAATCACCAATTAACTTAATATGAATGTATTTAGACTTTGGAAGGAGGCCAGAGGACTAAAGGAAACCCACACAGGCACAAGTAGAACATTAAAGGTGGAGGGCTTAATCCAAATATAAATATCCACTAAAGAACATGCAAACTCCCCACAGGCAGGTCCTAGTCAGGATTTAAATCAGGAATGTTCTCACTGTGAGGGAAGAGTGCTAACCACAACACCGCCAGGTAATCCCAAGCATTGCAATTTAAGCAAAAGCATCTGGGCTTTGTCATTGAGTTGAGCTGCCAACTACAATTTGTGTCTCTTTTTCTGTTGTAATGCTTGCATTTTCATAAATTCCAGATGTTCCAGTGACTATCAATGGCTTTACTGATCAATGGCTTTATTGACATGATAAAGAAAGCAAACTGGTCAGCAAGAAGTTATTTTTATATTTGCAAACCATTCATTATTTGAAATGGGAATCAGAAATAATGCAGTTCTACTTCATCCAAAAGTCCATTAACTCAGTTTAAAATGAGTATATTATACCTCAGACAGAAATCGCTGCACTAATTGTTTTAACAAATTTGCAGACATTTGGCTCTGTTAGTGTTGCTTCAACAGTGGGTCAAGTTGAGAAGTAACCCAGAATGTGGAAGCTAATTTTATGTTGTTTCTCACCTCATACAAGTTTTGCTTTTCATACAGTGCCTCTCTTAATTAAACTTGTCTGGTCTATAAACAAACATCAGTGGAAACTACCCACTGGGACAAATACCTGGACCAAAATGGTTCACCAATCAGAAATGACTAACAAATCAACACAGTACAGAGAACAAGAACAAATGATGAGTTTCTTGTACCTTCGTGCTTTTGTGTGTTTGCAGTCAGCAAGCTCCTAGCAGACCTTGAATCATCAGTACTGTTACCATGGTGATGTGCAATTTGGAAACAATAGATGAAATATCAAAATTGGCCCTACTGAACTAAATTATGTTTCAGCAGTTCCCTAACAGGATTTGAATAAACACCTTTCAGATAGTGAAAGACTTTTACTTATTGTGGCTGCAGTTTAACTTGAAACAAGCTTAATTAAGTCAAACCATGGCATCTGTGTGTGTTTCTTACAGCACACGCAGTGTTGTTCGCAACCTCTGAGTGCAAACATCCATCTTCAGCTGTGGCTCAGTGAAGCAGAAACACACGCACAACACACACACAAAACACACACTGCTATGGTCACACCTCTGTTTTTGAGAGTTTCTAATGTGGGTCTGTGTACTGCTGTGTGTTTGTGTGTTTTGACAGTGCAGGATTGTATTGGTGTTTGAATCAGTTGCTCCACACTCTCAGCATCAGCAAGCCGCAAAGGAGATACTGGAGTTTGTGCACTAACAGCAAACACACACACACACACACACACACACACACACACACACACACACACACACACACACACACACACACACACA
>NW_024582646.1:685882-705380 GCF_018398535.1 Haplochromis burtoni | reverse complement strand
TACCGTTTCTGCAATAGTAATCCCCTACTTTACTCGTTACTTGAAAAAAGTAATCAGATTACTGCCCACCTCTGGTAGTTAGTCCTTAATGTACTTTGGAACAAGGCAATGTTGTGCTTTAAAAGTGATTAGAAAGACTTTAAAACTATTACAAAAATTAACATGCATGCCAGTGTGAATTTTCTAGCATTGGAGTAATATGTTTATGTTTCTGAAGACTAACAATCCCGGAAATAGTGCTTTGAATCGTCTTAAGTTGGTGACGTGACCAAAAACTGATAGAAGAATAGGTTCCGGTTATTAATCTCTGGCTCTCTTCCACAGCATGTTTTTATCCTGTCTTCCTTCTCTCACCCCAACCGGTCACAGCAGATGGCCCTGCCCCTCCCTGAGTCTGGTTCTGCCGGAGGTTTCTTCGTGATAAAAGGGAGTTTTTCCTTCCCACTGTCGCCAAAGTGCTTGTTCATAGAGGGTCATAGGATTGTTTTTTTTTCTATGTATGTATTATTGTAGGGTCTACCTTACAATATAAAGCACCTTGAGGCAACTGTTGTTGTGATTAGCGCTCTATAAATAACATTGAATTGAATTGAATTGAATTGAATTGAGTTGAAAGTGAGAAAAAGTAAAATTAAGCAGGACAATAAACCAAAACACACCGACAAGTCCATCTCTGAAAGGTTTAAACAAGAACAAAAGGAAGGTATTGGATTTACCTAGAAAACGTCTGGACTTCATGAGCTGCTTTGGAATTAAATTAACAGGTCATTTGTGCTTGAAACTGGTGAAGTATCAGAGTGAAAGTGGAAACAAGAACCTCTCTGAGGCGCATACAAGAGCCGGGACACTATATTTATACTGGACTTTTAATAAGATGAGAAGCTGTGTATCTAGAAGTATGAGGTCGGTGGAGGGAAAGTGGATGTCTGTCTTTATACTTCTTTATAAGCATAAAAACAGACATATACTGTCTTTATAATCCTAAAATAAAGAGTCACTATGTGGGACAGGTTTATATTATTAACTGGTAAATATATGATGTGCATTTCAGAACATGTTGCAAGGGGTGAAAAAAGTAATGTAATGAGTAGTGTAACAAGTTTATTTCTCCGGAGAGTAATTAAGTGATGTAATGTGTTGCTTCAAAGAAAAAGGAGTAACAAACCCAACACTGGTAATTGGTAATTGGAGGATTGCCACAACAGAGCATGGTCTCACAATAACACTGGTCTCTGCAAGGAAGTCCAGCCCAGTGATTACTGGTTAAATATGCTCTGTGTTTATATATTACTGCTTGCATTCCTCTGATGATCACTGGAATTCAGATCAGAGTTGATTCCTTGTTTCTGTGAAACTGTGCCACTGCAGAGACTGCAACTGTTGTTTAGCATCGATAAAGTGTGGGACAGGATGGAAGCTCCTCATTTCCTCATTCAGTCAGTGATCTGCTGAACCTCCTGATTATCAACCTCATGGACAACACCTTTTCTGTTACCAGCTTGAAAAGTCCACGGCAATTAATCTTCTCAAAACATCAAAATAAATAATTCCAATACTTGTGATGTGTAACAATGAGATGTGCAGATATAAGCCATTACTGAATTTGCAGGACAAATGAGCATCCTCTTTTAAATCCTTCAGTTGTGTTCAATATTAGGACAGACCCACATAGCAGACATCTGGTGGCTGACATCTGGCATGGTAAGTGGTATGTCATCCAGATATGTGCCAGGCCTGGCATGCCACATCTGGTCCGATAATGGCTTGGTTTATGTGGCCCAGACTCGTAGAAAACAGGTCTTGCCCGGATCCAGTATCAAACTGGCACTTCTGACTGACTGGTGTCATGGCAGGGTGTATGGTCTGGCAATGATGGCACTGTTTATGTTCCTATTTTCTCTTTTTAGTTAGACGACCCGGGCAGCACGGTGGCACGGTGGTTAGCACTGTTGCCGCACAGCAAGAAGGTCCTGAGTTCAATTCCACCATCAGGCCGGGGTCTTTCTGTGTGGAGTTTGCATGTTCTCCCCGTGTTTGCATGGGTTCCCTCCGGGTACTCCGGCTTCCTCCCACCGTCCAAAGACATGCAGCTTGTGGGGATAGGTTAATTGATAAATCCAAATTGCCACTAGGTGTGAATGTGCAAGTGAATGTGAGTGCGAATGGTTGCCTGTCCCTGTGTGTTGGCCCTGCGACAGACTGGCGACCTGTCCAGGGTGTACCCCGCCTCTCGCCCTATGACAGCTGGGATAGGCTCCCGCGACCCTGAAAAGGATAAGCGGAAGCGAATGGATGGATGGATGGATAGTTAGAAAATGCCATGTTTCAATACTATACATCTATGGTAGCCAACGTTTCAAATGCAGGCTTGACAGGTTTGTGAGTGAACACTTTGACGGTTTACCCATCTCTGCCAGTGGGTGGCTGTAACTCAGGAGGTAGAGCAGGTCTCCTACTGATTGGAAGGTTAGTGGTTTGCTCTCTGGCTCCTCCAATCTGCATGTCAAGAGTGTGAGTGTGTATGAATGTAGTTAGGAAGCACTCTGTTTAGAGAAAGTGCGTGAATGTAGCATGATGTAGACAGCATTTTGAGTAATCTGCGAGAGTAGAAGAGTGTTATATAAGAATCAGTCCATTCACTGTCTGAACAGAGTTACTTACTTTTGCACTGTTATGTTTCGGCACATGTTGTAATTACTTGGCTTAATTAAAGTATACATTAGGCTGACATCTGGGGCCAGAGCTGAAACTGTTCTGTGCCAGCACAGGGCTACCAGTGTGTCTGCAACTGGCCTTGTGCTGGCCCATGTGTGGGCCACCTCTGGCAAACCAGATCTGGGCCACCAAAGGGTCGTCATTCTTTGTGGTATGTGGGCCATGTGTAAGCACATTGTGTGGGCCAGATCCAGGCCATACCAATTTTGCTTTGTGGGGACTCTCAGCTATTATCGTCCCTAACAGCCTCCCCACAACATCATTTGCCAAAGGAATTCAGAGGTTGAAATGTAACAAAAAAGAAAAAAGTGCAAATAATCCAGATGAAATATCAAATTAAATCCATCATTTAAAGGGAAAAACACATGTTTCTTAATCAAATAAGTATTTTAATTTCTCATTGCTTTTTTCTTTCCTCTTCCTTTTTTCTTTGCTTCTTTCTCTAATTCATTCGGTTGCCTTTCCTTTCCTGTGTTGTGGTTTCTTTTTCTCCTTCCCAGATAATTTCCATTTTTTATTCTTTTAGTTTCACTTCCTTTACTTTGCATCCCCTTTTTGCTTTTCATCTTCTCTTTCCTTTGGTTTTGTTCCCTTTTCCTTTCCTATGCTTTTGTTTCCTCTTCCTTCCTTCTTACATTAGCCTCTTTACCACTTCTTCCCTTGCTCCTGGCTGTTTTTTTTCTTTCGCTCAAAGTTTGCGTGCCGTTTTAGAGTGTTTTCATTGATGTCGAGACCTTGCTATCAAACATGACTGCCTCTGCTCTAATTCACCCCCAGGACACCGCACCGCGCGCTTTTCGCTCTCTCACACACTTGAACGAACACCCATATCCACATACACCCAGACACATACATACACACATACACACACAAACACAAACACACGCAGACACGCACTTTAATACTTTAGGACTTTACCGTGATTTTCAAAAAGCATACTTTTAGAAAAGTAATCAAGTAATCCCAGGTCCAGACAGTTTATTAAATGTAAAAAATAAAAATGCATAGTGCTTTTTACTGATTTATTTCTCACTCGCAGCGCAAAATTTAATAACATTTAAAAGAAAAACATGCAGGCATGAATAGAAACAAAAGGAAATCCACATCCATCCATTTCCATCTTCACTTTACATAGTCCTCAGAAGTATAATATCCCCCACCAAAACACATACACACTCACATACAGCTATTCAGACATTTTCCTAACACACAAACACATCTTCTCTTTACTCTCACAGATAAATGTGAATGGCCCATGACCCAGCTATGCACACACTCACACATGCACACACATATATATGCACAATCAGGCAGTGTGTTTAGCCCTCAGTGTCACAGGCTGTGAATTTAATATTGATTCCATAAAGTAGTTTCAGTGTAACATGTCACAGCACGTTAATGTCAGCGCAGCGAGCCGGACAGAGAGGAGAGCTGCTAGCACGCAACGCTGCGGGAGAAACAGAGGGGGAGAGAGGGGGAGAGGCCTGGTAGCAAGAGGAAGGATAGAAGCTCTGCGAGAGAGGAGAAGGCATGCAAGAGAAGAAGTGGGAGAAGAGACAGAGTTCTGGAAAGAGAAGGGTGAGGTTAGACATAAGATATATAGAGAATAAAGGGACGAACCACTGGGATGTGGAGAAAAACATCTGAAGACAAAGCAGGTGATTGAAATGGTCAGGTGGAGGAGGAGAAGGCTGAGAGATGAAGGGAAGGAGGGAGGGAAAAGGGGAAGGAAAGGAGAAAACGAGAGAGGGAAGAAGGCATAGGTAAGGACAAGGAACAGACAGAAAGAAAAGGATGAAAGTGATGAGAGAAAGGGATAGAGGAAGAACAGAGGAGAAGAATTTTGTGGGTGATGTGCAAACAAAAGAAAAAAAGACAGGAGGGACAATACGACGGGCAGAAAAGAGGCAACTGTCGAAGAAAAAGGAGGATGAAGTGGATGGGCAGGGGCAAAAGGATCTTGGCTGAAAAAGTGGAGGGTTTTAGGATGCTTGCTCATAAGTGGAGGAAAAGAGATGAAGAAAAATCTGGAAAAAAAGAGGTACAAAGAAACAGAAGGGAAATAAAGGCAGGAGGACAAGTAGGAAGTAAAAAGGCAAGTGGGAATAGAGCAGTGAAGAGAAGGATGGAGGGGAAGGGGAAGGGCAATGAGGAAATCCTGAAATGGGTAAAAAGAGAAAAAAGAAAGACAACAGAAAGAAAAAGGAGGATAAAAGGGTGCGATAAGGAAGGAGGCTACAAAAGAAGGGTGAGGAAATGGTGTAGGAGAGAAGGAAACTGAAGGAGGCAAGGACGGAGGAATGTTATGGAGGAGGTAGTGTGTGGCTGTACTAACAGCACATCTCTCTACATACAAACACTCTGCGATCCCTCAGGCTTTAATTCAGTCTGTAAACATACGTCTGTACATCAGGCAGACACAGCGTCGTCCTACTCTGGCTAAGAGCGGACTGATGTTTGTGATCATTCTGAAGAGTTTTCTTCTTGTTTAAAAAGGAGTTTTGTTATTTTTTAAATAGAACAAGTGATAATGTTAAATTTTTTTTTATAAAAAGGAGTGAAGAGGGGATCAACAACCCAGATCAAAAGTGATCAGAAGTGGTATTTTTTATCTTTATGTATGACTTCATTGACTCAAACCCATGCCGACCTGAGTCAAAGCACTCCACCCTGACACCCTACACCCCATCTCACGGATCCTCCAGACCACTGCAGGTTTTTCCTCTTTATAGCTGAAGACAGTGAGAGTTCTGTGTCTAAAGATTTCCTTGCAAAGCTGGATTTCTAGGCATTGACAAAGTTGAAAAGCTGGCAGTCAGAATACTTACAGAGCAAACCACCTCCTAAAGAGAATCTTCTCATATCAATCCTTTTTTGCTGGATTGGAAGCAAGCTCCAGGATGTAGCCTGCAATGACTTCATGATGCCTGCTTCTACAACTGGGTCCTGTAAAAACACAACAGACTCCAGCAGATGTCCTTTTTCATTTTTGTAATACACGCCTTTGCTGTCCTTGAACGCAGAAGTCCCCCATTGCCTCATTCGGCCCACTTTTCCTGGCTCCAGTTTAGGTGGCACGACATTTAGTCATAGGTCTCACCGTGAGCAGGGTGATGAACAATCAGGGCTGTTGTTTCCTTTGTGCCTCAGCAGTCGTCTCGCAACCTAGAGAGACAGAAAGACCAGCAGATGTTGTTATTGTTCCTCGTTGGTCTATTTTGACCACAAAGACTTTTCAGATTCTCCAGATCCAGGATATTCATTTCAGAAGTGTTTTTAGAAGATTCAGATACAGTAATTGTGGATACAGACTGTTGCTTAGTAGTATCTCTTTTTTGTTTCAGATACTGTTAAACTGATGCTCTGGTGTGCAATAGATTTTGAAAAACTGTCACAGATTTGAAACACACACACACACAGAGACACATTACTGCGCAGACTTCCCTCATCAGTTTTCGACCCTCACTGAAACAGTGTGACTGGGTCAGAGGTAAAAGTCGTGGTGAGGCAAAACAACACAGACATGAGAGACAGATTAACACGCCATCACATGACCCTTAGTCTATCTGTGCGTAGTTAGCGTCATGGTGTTAGCCCACCCACTGTGTAAACTCTTCTCTTTAATATCTGAACTTTATGGCATCCAAGCACCTTTCAGACCTGGCTTTATGTTTCTTAATCTGAAGGTAATTTGAGCACAATTGTTAACATTTATTTAATATTGTAAATACAATGCCTAAAATTTGATGCAATGACCAAAAACATCCTCAAAATACAGTTGTAACTTTGCAGATGGTGTATTTTGTAGAAGTTATGTATCTTTGATTTTACAAGTCATCACATACAATGTCTTGAGACCTCATTGTACCGTATCACCCCAATAGAGCACTTTGCTATCAGACCACAGGCTTGCTTGTGGTTCCTAGAGTGTTTAAAAGTAGAATGGAAGGCAGAGCCGTCAGCTTTCAGGGCCCTCGTCTGTGGAACCAGCTCCCAGTTTTAATTCGCGAGACAGACACCCTCTCTACTTTTAAGATTAGGCTTAAACACTGACCTTTTTTGAAAAAGCATGTAGTTAGGGCTGGATGACCCTGAATCCTCCCTTAGTTACACAGCAACTAGGATGCTGGGTGCTTCCCATGATGCATTGAGCAGTTCTCCTTCACTCATTTTTTCAGTCTGTGTTTATGTACCACTTTGCATTTAATCATCTCTGGCTTTATTCTACAGTGTATCTGTTGTACTGTCTCCCCTAAAAATACAATGAATAGAATTAAATATCAGTTTACATTTTACAATTTACATACAGTTATATAATTTTAAAAATATAAAAATTATTTTTGTATTTTGTAGTTTTTTTCCTGTTTCAGTTTGATTTCTGTTGTAATACAAAAAAGTAACAGCAAGAAATGAAAGCGTTCATTCAGGAATATTTGGCAACCAATTAGATTTTGTATCTGAATTTTAATGTATGGCTTTTAGGGCAGGCGCTCTGTTTTGCAACGTCAGCTGCAGCTAGCTTTAAAATCTGCAAAGATGAAGGAAGAGTTCACTGCATATTCGGCCAATGAATGGCGAGGTCATTGCATATTCTTCAACACTTACAAGGGGACAATGTGCTATTTTCAGTATTTTGGAAAAGAATGCAAAGACTTTAATCAAACAGCTACCAACAAGAGGAAAATTCAGGGGATTGAAAACCATATATAAGTTTTATCAGGTACCATCTAATTTTGAAGGATGAACAAGGACCAAAATTATTTAAAATCACATTAAACTACCTTTATTTAACATAAAATAGCACAGAAATACACAAGCTCTAATGTATATGAAACCTATAAAACTCTACTTTAATTACAGAAAGTCTCCATATTTTTTCTGTGATGGTAAATTTCTGTTATTTTGCAGCATTTATCTGGTGCCCCTGATGCCAGAACATTACAGTTAACTCATTTGTTATCCTGGTTCATTTATTCGGGTCTGAATCAGGTGGTGAGTTTGTGAATTCTAGGTTTTTCCCGCGATTTGTTTCTTTTCACACAGAGAAAATTCTAAGAGAACTCCCGGCAAATCAAGATGCGTCACTAAAAAACTCTGAAAATGTTGAACGCATAAAGAAAGAAACAGAAGCTATAAAACAGAAAGATTTCTCCCATTTTGTGAAATGAAAAAAGATTCTTGATGTCACTGATTTAGGCTTGTGAACGTAAGAGCAGATAATAAGTTTTCGTGCGAATAATAATAATAATACTGAATAAAAACATACATAAAATATCTGACACAATCAAACATTAACAAATAAGAGGAAAGTATTCATGTTATTATTAAAACTACAGTAAAGTGCTTTCTATCATTTCTGGGGCAGATATTCCTGCTGGGATTTCAGTTCAGACTAAAACCTAGATTCATGTAACCAGGCAGCCAGCCAAGTCCCCCCCCCCCCCCCCCCACACACACACACTTGGTGACGTAGATATTGTTTGACAATCTTGGTGATCGAGGCAGGAAAAGAGAAAGCCTCTCTCTCTCCTGTGTGGACTCTGCAGCAGCTTGTTGTTCAACACTGGAAAAGGAAAAGCTTGTGTGTTTACAGTGTGTGTGACAGAGTCTGTGTTTATCTTGATCCTTGGCATGTGTGTGCACGTGTGTGTGTGTATGTGAGTAAGTTACACAAGGAGTTTAAGTGGGATTTAAAAATGCGAATATCCTTAATGTTGAGCAGTAAACACTGCTTCAGTTAAGTCTGTGCTTGGCTGAAAGTGGTGTTGTGTGAACCTAGGAAAGATTTGCATAAGTAACCGCTTAATTTGTCTCTACTCATTTCTCTGCTTTGTGTGTTTTCCACACTGAGGAAGAACATCGACTGTGAATGTACAGTCACACACGTGCACATCCACGACTGAATGTTTTGTGCGGATGTACCTGCAGCACAGATGTTACTCTGCCTGTGCGTGCCGGTGTATTTGAAGCCAGTTAAGCGAGACTAACACGACCTTTCCTCCAGCCTCCTGATACTCATTTGTCCCCACCACAACATGAATCTTTCAGCTGACTCAAACAGCTGTGCAAAAATTACAAATGTTTGAGGAGATGAGCCAACAACAGCCCATAGCAGGGGGGATATTTTTCTGTGAATGGAGTGGCATCCATTTGTGGGTTTTTTTTTCAATGGCACTAAATCGGACCTCTGGAGTCATCTGGTAAGTGACCTTCAGAATATTTTTTCATATTTTGGTTTTGCAGATTATTACTCGTTTAAATGGTTTATGTTTTGTTATGTGGATTTGTTTTTCATTTTTAACATTTCTCTGTGGGTGAACTTAGATGCTTAAGTAAAGAACAGCTTCATACTTACTCATAATTCTACTCAAAGTAAGTAAGACGTACAGCAGAATACACAAACCTAAAGTAGCACCTAGGTGTCCCTGCATTTGTAGGTCCACATACAGGGGCTGCCATATTAATTATGAACCAGGTAGTGTTTAAAGGAAACCATCTCCAAACTGAATAAGCAACAGCTGGAACATGAGAAAATGTAAAATGCAAAAATTATATTTGGTGTCACTGTTAAGAAACAACTACACACAACAAAAACACAACAAACAACCACTGATTTTAGCCAATAAATGTTAAATGATATGCAACATTAAAAAAATGCCTTTGTAAGTGTCTGTGCAACATCTCCATGCATTTAACTTTACCATTTCACAGCCTCGATTCATGCGTATTAAACAGAAATGACCAAATACATTTTATCATAAGAATTAGTAGTAGTAGTTGAGATGAGATTGTTACATTATAAAGCAAAAACATGATTACTATGAAGCTATATAATTCATTTCAGTGTCACAATGTGGTGAAATTTATTAGCCTTACAATAATTGCAACATATGCAAACTTATGTAATCTCACATTTATTATACCATTACTGTCACCATAATGTTGTCAGTACTTTATTATATTTTACCCTATTATTGTTATACTACTACTAAATAGTCTAACTTGTTCTGTTCCCTTATTACTTTATTACAGAAATTGTACTTTGGTTCAGGATAAGATTTTGGTAATTACAGTGTATTTGCAAAAGTAGTGCATTATAGTAGCAAACTATTACTCCATTTAGACTATATCATTGCCAAGTTGCAATACACAATGCTATCCAAATGGATACTTGTGATACTTGCGATAAATGAATGCTTTCCCTGTTTTTTCCTGGAAAAAAAATCAGGGAAACGCTGAAGAAACTAGCAAATATTAATTTCTTTCAAGCTGGTACCTTTGAAGTTTTGGTTAATCAGCCTGTCCAAAAACGAGTCACAGGATCAGCTGTGTTCACTGTTCAAACTGTTTCAGAGTCTTTCACACAGCTGCTGATTCTCTGGCAAATCTCACACCAAGTGCCATTTTTCAGCAGCGAAATGATTATGCTGTGAACACAGTAACCCTTTCATCTTAATTCATATTTCATACTGCTAAATGACTCGCATTTCAACACTGTTTGACACCTGAAACACTCTCGACAATGACAAAAATGTTACACCTCACACTGAAGTACCACAATGCCAACGTTGTTCCTCCCTAATAATGATTAATTGTTGGATCTTATACTCAGCGCCGTTCATCTTTTGGGGGAGCTGCAGGTGCTAACAGCCGGAGCTAATTGGGGTGCCAAGCCAATTAGAGGCAGGAGAAGACTGACGGCATTAACAGTGATGAGGCTCATAAACCTGGCAGACCTGCAGAGACACAGTTTGAGTCGCTCATCTGAAAATACAAGAAGAGATGTAAGCGATGAAGATGCAGAAGGGGCTGAAAATGAACAGGCTGCTGTTTGTCAGGTGTTTGTAAGGACACAAGAAACTACTTATTCAATACGTTTGTTCTCTGTGGAGATTGTCTAACCTTTTATTTTCACATCTATCACAACACAGCCGACGTATCGAGGATTTTCAAACTGTGGACAAATCAGCAGCTATCCAATTACAACAGAAGAATTCACAATAAAGTGTTGTGTTTCTTTTTTTTCTCTAATAACCGAAGCAATAGTTCAGAAAGCAGCCTCACATCCAAAAATGAGTAAAATTTGCTCTGAAACTTTTCACCATATCTTACATATATTTCCTCAGCTGCAGTGGTTCGTAGTTTGACTTTAGCAACATGTTACATGTTAGCTTTAAAAACTGAGGTTGAAATCTTCATTTTGATTGAATTTGTTGATATGACTCCTGCTTTCACTGATACGATGCTCTTACATAAAACTTACAGTTATGTCTTTTTAACATCTTTTTAAAGGAGAGTATCAAAGACTGTCCAGCCATTCAATTATAGTAGCAGAAAAGGTCTCTAGTCTCTAGCAGAACTAGAGATCCAAAAATATTTGGACACAAAAATCAAAACTCTGAGTCAAAGTTCACAACAGAAAATCTGCATACAGGAGTGCAGCAACATACTGAGTGTTAGCTAATGTCTTTAAATGGAATTAGGGAAATAACAATATTTTTTAAACAGATTTTGAGTCTGTAAATCAGTCGGTAAAACCATTTTCACTTCATCAAATTGGAACTACCAGTGATATTACAAGGTATTCAAATCTTCTTCATGTGTCTTTATTTACTGGTAGTTTTACATTAAT
This sequence comes from Haplochromis burtoni, assembly GCF_018398535.1. NCBI lineage: Eukaryota > Metazoa > Chordata > Actinopteri > Cichliformes > Cichlidae > Haplochromis > Haplochromis burtoni. The sequence goes on along the minus strand of NW_024582646.1, from coordinate 694,033 downwards.
TGATCACAAGATAAGATAAGAAAGAAATCATTCTGAACCTCCCTTCTAATTCCTTTCCACCAGATAAAGCACAAAATTGTGCCAAAAAAACAAAAAATAGACTCCAAGTGAAAGTCTTCCTATTTATACTTTAGGTTGTTTTAAGTCATGGATTAGGAACTTTATAATACTAATACTTTATAAAAAGCCCAGGCTCATGATGGTAACAGTGGAACTCAGTAAAGGCCAAAATACTATACAGAGAAAACTGAAAATAAAACTAACTAATACAAAAAAAACATAAACATCCAAGTGGTCTCCTGGCAGCTAAACCTATGACTTGTAATCCCACCACACCACACCAGTCCCACACCACTTTACTCTTAATGGTGAGTATTGCAGTGTCTGGTGTGTGAATGCACTGATGCCACGAGATACTGTTTGTGTCATGGTGAGACACAGCACTGACAGAACATACTGTTTGGTTGATTAATCTGTTCCTCCAAACATAAGTGGCCAAGGCGGATGCTGTAAGATCCTCTCATGCACGAGATAGCAGTGTTACTGCTGTATTAGACCTACAGACCAGGAAAAGATAAGTGCTGACGATCCACCCAAATCACAAAAGTCACTTCTGCAAAGTATATCGTTCCTGTCTGCTTTCATTCCTCTATAATTAACTTTTCAGCTCCGTATTTTCCAAACGGCTTTACTGGAGAGATGGAAAAGAAAACTTGAAGAAAAGTGTAACTTTCCTTTCCCGAATGCATGAACCTAACAGAAATGTCACATATTTTCTGCTTTTTTCAGCTTTCACTGGAGCTCTTTTAAAGACTTCACCTTGTTCCGACTGGTGAATTATCACCAATTGCTGTTATTTGACACGCAGCTGACAAACCAACTCCCAATATTCGCATAACAGTAGTTGATGGAAATGGGCTTTCATATTTCTGATTAAAATTTGCTCTACATGTGGATGGAAACCCAGCTGTTGCTTTTTGAGGCGTTTGTGCTTTGAGCATTGAATGTTCCTTTATACATTAAAGACAGAAATGTTGCACTCTTTACTCCACTGTGTTTGGCTGGGAGATTGGTGCCAGTGTTCATGCAGTCATGAATCGGGACTTTGAATCCAGACAGAGATAACGCGAGAACAGGACTGCAGCTCAGGTGTAATTTCCGCTCCACTGGGCATTTTTGCATAAGACTTTGTCGTCACCTTTTGTCTTCAGAGTGTGCTCTGTGACACCTCGGTGTCATCCCCTACCCTTCAATCACCAACCTCACCCAGCCCTCACCACACCTCTCTCACCCTGGGCAGTTGCTAGGCAACCGAGCCCTTGTATAATTCATTTACCCGCTGCATGCAAATATGTGGACAATTAACCACTTCTGTTTGCATAATAGATTTGGGAAGGAGGTGGAGGGAGGCGGGTGGGGGTGTTGGGCTGGGGGGGGCTATTTAACTCCCAGTTCATCTCATCCTGCCTGACGACACAAAGCAAAAGAGCAGAGCGAGGGAGAGAGGTAAAGAGAAAAAGACCGAAAGAAAGAGAGAGAGAGAGGGAGAGAGCACCAAGCAAATAATTTCCACTCCCTCTCATCGCAATAACTGCAGCCTCAATACCTTCATTCTCTCTCTGTATTCGTTCTCTCGTCATAGAAAGAAAAGAAGAGGAGCGGGCCTGCAAATTACCCCCACTGCAACACACACTCAGAGTGCAAAAAACACACTCGTGCACACATCCACACACGTGCACGCATGCAGAAACGTTATAATTACTACCCTGCGCGGCGCTCAGCCTCCGCTCAGCAGCCATTGATGTGCAGATGAAGATGGCCGCCGCATGTTTTTGCGCTGAAAGAAAACCATGTTTTGGTTGGGCTCTGTCAACCGAACAGCTGGATTGCCATTTTTCACTCAAATTAGATTTCGGCTGAAGCACCGGCGCTGGGGGAAATTAAACCGCATAACAAGAAGCAGAAGGAGAGAGCAGACACTTTCTCTCTTTCTGTCTTTTCATGCTCTCCCTAATTTGGTACAAAAGAGGGTTCAGAGCAGGGCACAGCAGCAAGTCAAGCTGCATCGATCCATCTATCTATTCATCTGTCTATCCTACCCATACATCTTTGAATCTGTGCTTTAAAAAAAAAATTGCCAGTTACTTAAGCCTTACTTCTGCATCTTTTTACTGTGTGTGACTTTTGGGGGTATTTTTGTGATGCTAAATAATGTCTGTCAAACAGTCTGCAAGAGCCATTCAGTAAAAGTGCCTGGCACATTACACCTTGTTAAAAAGGTCAAGAAAAGATAAGACTTTGCCGGTTAATGTTCATTTGTAACCAGTCAGATTTAAGATTGACTCAAACCAATAAATCAGACTCATCTGTGCAAAACAGAAATGCAGATACATTGTGATTAAAGAGCAATGCAAGACCAGGGTAGTGATAATACTTTGGCAAGTTTAATGAAAGTAGTTAAAGTGTGCTTTCATATTCAGGCATTGAAAGTGACATTCAAAGAGGTCACTACCAAAGGAGAAACTTTAGGCTCAGTATGATGGCTTAGCACTTTAAATGAAACCACAAATATATTTAATGTGACCATTTCAGACACACAACTGTGAGGACAGAAGCTAATCCTGTTTGAAAGGAGCAGCCTATCAACAGAAAGATTTAATATTAGAATTTAAGAATAGAAAATTGCTTGTCTCAGACGGTGCATGAACTGAGGGGATCCACCATAGATCAGTGCAAGACAGCAGCGTGGTGGCTCATGCCAGGCTGATGAAGTTTATCTTTGCCCAGGACGCTTCTGCAAGAGTTTTCATTCCTCAGGCCCCCTTTAAACTGGTTCCTGTTCTTGTCCGTTCTCATCATGAAGTCAGGAGACAAAAACGTTACACCCTCAAGCAAGTGAGTTTCGACAAATGATATCTAACACAGCTGAGAGTGTATATTTTGCTGTTGCACTGATATAACAGGACTTTCTTCATCCAAGTAAACTCATATGCTACTTAAGAGCCTTTTATTTTGAAAAGTACAGCTTAAGATGTGGTTTCCATTAACTTTTTTTTTTTTTTTTTGGTGTTCTTAATTTTTTCAGATTAGCACTCTTCAAAAAGCCTTTATTTTGTAATTAGCGTTGTGTTTTTTAGTAACTTTGTTGTTGGTGTTACACAAGCACAGCCCTTATGCAAAAGAACATTGCAAATGTTTTCTTCCTCCACAGTTGCTGGTGTTTGGTGATAAATGCTTAAAGACTGTCCTGGGGGAGTGTGGTCCTTACCTGCTACACAACACAGCGCAGTGTCAGATCCACTCCATCCTACGCCTGGAGACTTTACGGCCAGGATTTTTAGTCATGCCTCTCCATTTTAATGAGGACAGCTGTCTATGGTTTCCAGTGAATATTCTATGAGTTCCAGATTACCAACAGAGTTGTTACCAGCATTTGTGGTCATCACGACGATTGAATCCGACTTCTCCAGACAGCCAGCAGTTCATTCCTGTCTCAATGGTGTGTTATGGGTTATATCACCATCAGTGTGAGGTCTCAGATTTTATTTTTCAATATGTGAGAATTATACAACTTTAAAGACATAGACAGGCAGTAAAATCAGTGTTATGAAGGCTCAACCAACCATCATTATTATTAAGTAACTTTTAAAAGATGTCAAAGATCATATAGGTTTTTGTTGCAGCTGAACTGAAATGACTTCCTGATAACTTCATGTGTGGGATCAGGTACTAAACTATTTGGATTTTATTTAGATATTTAGATTTCGGAAAAGATGATTGTTTAGGTTAAAATACAGACCTTAACAGCAGTAACCCTTTACACTGAACACAACTGAGAGCCCGTGCCGTTGGCTAAACGGCAGATTTGATGACCCTCAAATGCCAAAAGGTTAGGTTACTGATTCAGAACAGACTGTTGAAGGAAGGTTGCAGATAAGAGAAGGTCCCATGTACTAAATACGCTAGAATTAGCTAACATGCACTTCATCACTCAACAAAATCAAAATCTAGATTAGAAATGGCATAACAAGTTCATTTAGATGCTTAGTTATCAGGCTTTGTTCATTACCAAACTTGACAGTTTTGGCAGTTTTTCATGTATTTCATGCATCACCGACAGCTCAAAGAGGTGCATGCTACATTGGCCAGTGTATAAAATAATACCCAATGTATGAATGTATGGTTAAAGTCTAAAGCTCCTTGGGTGGTCAGTATGACTAGAAAAGACTAGAAAAGATATAAAGGCCACTCCATTCCAGAGTAGTAGAGGCTGTGCTGGAACTATTCTCATTATTTAATGGCTTTGCGGTTGACATCCCAGTGCCAGATACTGATATAGATTTAGATTTGATTCAACTAAGAACATATTAGAGAGGTAGTCATAATTTTGTGGATCTGTGACAGAACAGAGTCATTGTGCTACTTGTTCACTGCAACAATAAATGCATATCCTGTTTTTAGCACTATTGGCTGTGTTTCAAACTTTCTATTCCAGTGATGCTAGTATAGCCCCCCCTTCTGAGGAAGCAGCTACCAGTATAGATTCGGGAGGCAGACAATCTCTTTACTCTCTTTACTTTTAAGCCTAATCTTAAAAGTAGAGGTTTTAATAAAGCTTATAGTTAGGGCTAGATCAGGTGACCCTGAGCTTATGCTCCAATTGGTGACTTCCCATGATGCACCGAGCATGTATCCTTCGCTCACCTCGTTTCACCGTGTGTTTATACACGACTCTGCATTTAAACATGAGTTATTATTATTCTCTGGCTTTCTTCCACAATGTGCCTTATATCCTGTCTCCCTCCCCTCAACCCCAAATAGTCGCAGGAGATGGCTGCCCCTCCCTGCGCCCAGTTCTCCTTGAGGTTTCTTCCTGTAAAGAGAGTTTTTCCTTCCCACTTTCACCGAGGGCATGCTCATAGGGGGTCGTCTGATTGTTCAGGTTGGGGCACCTCAAGGTGATTGCTGTTCTGAATTGGAGCTCTATAAATAAGACCTAATTGCATTGAATTGATTAAAATTAAAAATAAATATTGGCTTGACTCCAACAGTTGTCTTTTAGAAATTAAGATAATATAAAATGTATTTTCGTTCGTTGCAACTCCAAAAATGCAACTCCTTCCAAGTCAGATTGAGTTCAACTATATAATCAAAACCTCTGAGGCATGAAGAGAGTAACATCTAACATACAATCTCGGTCTCAAAGCTGAGAAATTAAAACGTGAACACCAGAAACGAGTGACGTAACAGTGGCTGTATCCATCTATTATCTCCTGTCTTTGCAAATGACGGAGAACCACATGCCTCACAGAAATGAGGCATGTGGTTGAAGGAATGGGCTCCAGCACAACCATAACCCTGAATTGGATAAGCAGAAGAAAATGGATGGTTGGAAAATGATACTGTAGGCCCAAAAACTACAAAGGGTTTCCTGTATACGTATGTGATGTTACTGATATACAGGTCTTATAACAGTGGTCTAATTCAGACACCATTTTGCTTTCGCACAGACATGATTCCCTTGAACTGCTCTTTAAAGTTTCAGGTTTTTCTGTCTCATTAGCCTCAGGTGGACATACAAGGTCTCTGCATGAACCACGACCACTGCGACATAGTGGAAGGTCATCTGTCTGTGACTGACGACGCTATTATTAATGTTGTCAAGCTTCACTGCACTGTGATGCACAATATATTAGTCACATTACAGAACAGGTTCCCTCTGGTATTCACTGACCTGTCTCTCACACAGACACACACACACACTTCCCTCTGTGACAGCAGACATAATCATATGTATGACACGGTGACGATGCCTTTAATCAGAGCTGCAAAAGAAATGGAGATGGAGTTCCTTTTTTTAATAAATGATGGAAGGGAAAGCTGCCCCATCCCAGCCCCTCTGAGAGTCGCCAGCTCAATTCCCACCTGACATGACACCTTTGAACATAAAGAATAAAATACAGAATCATATAGATGACATGACTGATGGCAGGTGCATATGCAACAAAGGCATATTGTAACAAAAGGAGAAAAGACATCTTTTTTTTGGTTTTTAATGTGCAAGATATTCACCTTGAATTGAAGGAAGAGCCACACGTCTAAAAATAAGAGGCTCACCTTAAAGCTTTTACAAATAAAAAAAATGTGTTGATTTTGAAGAAGGTGAAAAATGCAGATGCAGATTTTTTTCTTTTTCGAGGGTGACAGGGCTGCTGATGTTTTCAACCTTCAGTGTCAGTGTGGAGATGAGCTATAGACACATAATGTCCCCTGTGACACTGCACCTCGACACCAACATGCAGGTGACAACAGAATTAATACTGTCAAGTTTTGATTGGCTGCCCATCACAGTTAAGTGATGACACAGAAGATTTCCACACGGGCTGTCAAAAATAATCACACAGCGAGGTTTAAATTTAACTTTATGCCAAGATCTCACTTTCAGACAAACAAAAATAACATGATTTAGTAATACTTTGCTATAAAGTTTGGAGACATTTTTGAAAAGGAGCATTATAAGTTCTAACTTCTTCTATTAGACCTTCTTCTCCTGCCTGGCAGCTCCATGTTTTACATCCTCTACCAGATTATCCACAGTTCCTCCTCTGCACATGTTCAAACCCTCTCAGCTCTCTTACTTAATCTCCAAACCACTTGACCCGAGCTGTCCTTCTGATGTATTCATTTCTCCCAATGAAAATCTTAGTATCTTTTGCTCTGCCACCTCCAGGTCAGCCTCCTGTTCGTGCTACCATCTCCAAACCATACATCATAGGATGTTGTACTACAATCTTGTAAGCCTTCCTTGTCTCTTCTGACACTCATTTCTTCTTCATGTCTCTCTACTCCTTACAGCTTCACTGTTACACCTATCACCCTCTTATTCACACACATGTATTCTGTCTTGCTTCTACATACTTTCATTCCTCCTCTTTCCAGCACATACCTCCACCACTCAAGGCTCTCTTACAGCTACTCCCACTTCAGATCACATTATCATCTGTGAATATCAGAGTCCATGGAGAGTCCTGCCTCACCTTATTTGTCAATCTGTCCATCACCATTAGACAATTGACATGATTGAAGATGTATTTTCAGCTGCTGCCTTGTTCACAAGGCATATTTGATCTGGTAGAAATGTAGTTTGTGATGCAACACCCAAGAGATTTGTGTCAAACCAGGTGTCAGGCGATTGTGTAAACCACCACACTATGGAGCCATAATTTAAAGACGTGTTGTATCAATTCTTAACTGTAATAATAAGCAATAAAACATCCTATGGTATTAAAGTAGTAGTAAATTGATCTCACTTTATAAATAGCCAACAGATTGCTACTGTATATGAGGCTACATGTTCTACTTGTAAAATAAGAATCCGTTCCTGGTTAATCTACTGTCAGTTTGGTTTTATGTATCTGCATACACTGAAAACATAAAAAGCTGCAATTACAGCAATAAACTCTTCAGCCAGTGGATGTATTTAAATCAGTTGCAACCAGGGTATTTGTACGTTATCTGTTTTCCACTGCTGCTTTGTGCAGTATGAAAAGCTTCGCTTTTAGCTACCTCAAAGCAAAAGAACACATTGTTAAATTTGCACTGTCCAATTTGTGCTGCTGTCATTATGCAAGGCGTCTACCTCCTTTAGCTTTGTAAAAAATCCAAACCGAATGATGCTAGACTCCTACAAAATAATCACACACACCTCTATAACCACCTTGGTAATATGTTTATCTGTTTTGTTCAACCACTGAATTTCAATAAACGTTAATGCAAAATTGTCATTAAACCAACATGAAAGTGTACAGAGCACGACACTGCAGAAAAAATATGACACTGATTTCCATTTTTGTTGCTGGTGTGTAATGTGTGTGCATAAAGTTGGGAGGTGCTGAAATAACATTCACCAAAGAGCATCATGATGTTGGATGATGTTTCAGAAGCAAACCATAAGACGATGTAATCGGTTAGCTATTTTATTGCCCCTGAGTGTCTCTGATATTTGATTTGTTGTGAGAATACCACAGATTTCTTTCACCTGCAAATTAATACATTGACAGTTAAATTAACCAGTGAAGTTCCAGATTAGGATAAATGGTCAGCATGTAAAACTGTAGCCACACTCAGCTGTAGGTTTTACACCGTACTGGG
>NW_024582646.1:675654-685862 GCF_018398535.1 Haplochromis burtoni | reverse complement strand
CCCCCCCCCCAATCCCTCCAGTGTCCCCGAAGTCTCCAGAGGCTAACTCAATTTAAAACTGAAGACCGAAAAAGAAAAATCACACAGGGCTGTTTTGCTCTCTGTATTGCTGCAGGAGCAGAAATGGGCTGTAGATGGTGCCATAGAACAAAGAATGAACCACAGAATGAACCACATTAAAAAAAAAAAACACTGCAGTGAAAAAAGTGTATTGACTATGTATTTATAAGAAATATAAATATATTTACAACTACATTGGTGTTAAAAGTTTATTAACACTATATTACAAATATTAAAAGTGCAGGAGAATTCTATTTGAAGATAAAAAAAAATCTTTTTCATTTTTAATTAACAATTTTTGTATGTATATATTGTATATTGTGTTTTATTGTATATTTTGTGTTTATTTTGGAATATATATTTATGAATAAATCATTAAGAAAACAAAAACAGAAAATAACTGATAAAAATTTTGTGACTCTTAATTGTTACAGTACAATATAAACTACAAATACTCATTTGTGTCATAAGCACATATTTAGATGTTTCTGGTTTAGGTAAATCAATGATTGTCCCTTATTGGGGAAATTCACATGCAAACATACATATAATTTTGTAAAACTTTTTCAAAAATTCTTTTTTTGTATTTATTAGTGGGGAAAAAGAAATTTCTTATGTCTGCTTTAGAAGTCGGATGCCGAAGTGGAGGCGACAGAGGGGAGGGAAGCAGTGCGCTGTATTGTTCATCTGTGCCTCGTCCTCCTCTCCTGTTTATTTAGTGTGTTTACAGTCAGACAGAATAAACATCACCGCTGTTTGTTCTCTTTAGGTTTACAAACAGAACGAAGCCTGCAGACTGCTGCTGCTACTGCTGCTGCTGCTGTCACTGTGTTTGTAGTTCAGACGTCCAATTATTACACAGCACCAACCTTCATCCAATTATTACTGCACACACACACATACACACACACACGCTCGCGCACACAGTCTATTATCATCTCTCTTTATGTGACGGCACTGAACAACAAGAATTATACACCTTAATTAACCAGCCAACATGTCAGTGTATTTATAATAACTAGTGACACAGAGAGGGAGAGATTCAACAACTTCAATACACACAGTGAAATACACTACACAATACACTGTAAAAGCACGGCAAATCAAACTGCTGTGAACAAAACACACTGTAAAACATGTTGTTAAGTCCAGAGAGCATGCTCTCTATCCAGCTGTGTGCTTGAATATTAACATTCATAAGTTAGGTAACTTTCTAACAGTCCTGCATATTCGTACAGCTATTTTCAATTTGCCATTAATTTCAGCCAAGACAGTGTTTTTCAGGCTTCCAAAGGAAAAAAAAAGAGATATTCAAAGTTAATAAGGTCACTTTAGATGCATTATAATATAGACTTCCACACTTATGCAGATGACATGCAATTGTATAAAGCATTACCAAACATTTCTGAGACTTCTACAGTTAATACACAGTTATTAACTCTCTCCCTCTCTGTGTCACATGCATTATATGTTGTATATGCGTGGTGAGGAAGAAGCGGCTAGCAGGTCCAGCGGGCATGTGGCGTGGAGGTTAGCTGGACAACTCGGAGGCCAGTCAGTTGGATAGAATTGCAGTTCTGTTATTTGGCATTAACAGAACAAGACCTCAGGTCTCCATGGCTCTAACGGGCAGTGTTGGGAAGGTTACTTTTAAAATGTATTCCATTACAGAATACAGAATACATGCCCCAAAATGTATTCTGTAACGTATTCCGTTACATTACTCAATGAGAGTAACGTAACGGAATACTTTGGATTACTTAATATGTTATCATGCTTTTACAACAACGTGAATGTACTATTGCTGTGTGATTTATTACTATTACTGAAGGTCCGCGGCTCCGAACTGTAGTAAAGGGACCTCTGACTAATACGGCGGGGTCCCTGTCAGCTCGTAGCCGAAAAATAGCTTTACTTTGTTGTCTGGGTCAACTTTGCTTGCGAGAGACAGAGAGAGGCGTTGAAAGGCTGCTCCAACGGAACTTATTGTTTCGGAGGAAAACACGAGCACAGTGTACAGTCGAGTCTTAATAGCTTACTTACAACTGGGCTCGTCAGGCACTCTTCTTGGCTGCAGTGGTTATTATTATATTTACATGCTTCCAGCTCCCATTTTTGCTCGATGAGAGCTCGTACTTTTCCTTTTTCTCCCTCCTCGCGCTCACAGACACACAACGTGTATGGCAGTCCATTCTCCCTGCAGCACGGACTACACTGCCCATGATGCTACATTCTTTAGAGCTATGCTTGTAGCATTCTGCCTGTTAGCTTAGCACAACAACAAAAAGGCGCTCTCTCACACAGGAAACACGCAGAGAGAGAGCGTCACCCTGTAACCATGGCAACCGTAACACTGCCGCCTGGAACAACAGTACATAGCTGTCAAACAAAACCCAAACAGTTCTGACAGGCCATAATATGAAACAGGGAAGTACCGCCGTGTAATCCATTTATTTCAACAAAGTAACTGTATTCTAAATACCACCTTTTTAAACGGTAACTGTAACGGAATACAGTTACTCATATTTTGTATTTTAAATACGTAACGGTGGTACATGTATTCCGTTACTCCCAACACTGCTAACGGGCACCAGCCCGTTACAATGGTACGGTCTCTCTAAACAGACGCATGGAGGACAGCATGCTCGGCTGTAATGGCTGCCGTTGCACTCACTCTAGAAGACTCTCCAACTACTACAATAAAAGGACCACACCCCCTAACGGTGCTACGCCATAATAAGAGTTGTTACAATGTGAGCAGAACGGTTTTTGTATGATGATGAGAGGTCAGCTTTTGTATTGAGGTATTTTCATGCATTTCTGTGAATACTTGCCATTTCACCGTGGGCCAAGCAATGCAGTGTCATAATCAGTCTAGTCAGAAATCCTGACAGTGGAAGAGGCAGATGCCTACGAAGAGCATGTAAGAGTAGTTTCTTTGTGAACTATGAATTCCTCCAAGAGGCTTAGATCAGAGCTATTATAAGAGAAAGAAGTTACTAAAAGAATCCTGAATAGAATTCTATAGGAGAGTTGCATAACAGCAAACATGGCAGAAAATCTGGTTTTGCATTATTGAACTGGAACCTTATTTTAAGTCAAAGTCACCAGTTCTTTTTTGCTATAGTCAGATATGACTCCACATTCTATCTTTATGTCTTGGTGATAGGAATTTAAAGGGAATTTAAAATAAATATGGCAGCCTATCACAGTGCTAAGGTGTTCCAAGACTTTCTTCCAACAAAGATTTGTTTTGAATGCCAGTGGTGAGTTCTGTTGTTATGTTTCGGGCATGTACCAGTGACCCATTTTGCTTTCTTGCCATCTTTTATTTGAATTCTATGTGTTGGGGAGACCAGACCAACACAGTTGCTGCTTTTATATCATAAAGTATCAGCTTGTTTCAGACCTTTGACTCCTGATGATGTTTACACCTTGAAGCTGAACAAGCATCAACAATAACCAAGCTACAAAACCACCATGTTTTACCATCTTTTAATAGCAGTATTGTTCTTTTTAATATACTTTATTATTCAGAAAACTGCATATCAGCTACAGGTCCACTGTATCCGATATGCAGTTTTCTAACAATGCAATGGTTATGTTTATGTTTAAACTGAAATCTAAACTGACATATGCATCATTTTTGTAAATACTCAATTAACTTTAAACATGTGCAAGCTAAGTCTGTTTCAGCTGGTCCAAGAAAACTGTTCTGTGAGAAGTGAACGTCTCATGGCAAACTGCATCTGGAGGCTCTGGTCTCAGAGTTTGGTCATGGTGATGAACTCTTGTTGACAAAAAGTGTGAACATGCACCTTAAAAACACAAGTACATACATACGAAAGCTTTGCAAACACACTTACAGATACTAGTAACCCCATTCATACATGTTCAACAAACCACTTGTTAAATGTGCACACAGACCTGTTGTCACAGCAACAAGGGAAGTGCATATACACACTGTTAACAAAAATGAAAGGATGTTTGTGTGCACAGGGGTCAAAGATTATTAGGGTGAGTTTTGACAATTCAGTTAACACACTCATTCACACAGATACACTTAAGATTGTGAATCAGCTTTGTGTGTGTATCAATTAAAATGACTGCACATATGGAAATACTTACATATTTAGAATAAATGAATAAAATAAACACGTGAAGCATGATGAACTTTATATAATCAAATTAAAATGTGATTCAAGTCAATAAACAAACTCAGAATGGCTGAATATGTTACTTCAACATCTCACTTCATTTGCTCTCAGAATGTGGCTTATTCAAAGATAGTAACACCTCCACCATGGTAGCATCCAATTATCATTTAAAACTTATTGTTATTCGATTTATTCTTTTATTTACGCACACTGACTTATAAAGATTTTATTCAGGATACTCCACAGTTCTCCACAGCTTAGACGGCTACACCCGTCCTCATACATGTTTTGTGTTTGTGTTTAATTTATATTCCTTCATTATTGTTATTCATGTGTTTGAGTTCTCTTGATGGCTTTCTGTTCATGTTATATTTGTTGTTCTTGCTTCTAGTTTAAGCCACTGTGTCTTCCCTGTGTTCCATGTGTCATATTCAGTCTGTCTCTCAGTGTCAAGTCTGCATCTTTGTGAATTGTCTCATGTTTCCTGTTTTATTTTGTCCTGCATGCAGTGTATCTCGTTTTGCTTCCCCTTGTCTTGTTATATTGGATTACTCCCGGCTGTGCTCTCGTCTATAGCCAAGGTTGCTGTTTCTGGTTTGTTCTCTTTTCGAAGTTTCTTGTTTCCTGTTTCCAGTTTAGTTTTGTAGTTAATGTTAGTTTTTCCAGCATTAAGGCTACGCTTTGAGTTTATTCCTGTCTAAGTGTCCTGCGTTTGGGTCCTGCATTCTGCTAACCCTACACAGCCAAACCATGACAATACAGTACAATCTGGGTACTGTTGAGGTTAAATTTGGGGTTATGGTTATAGACATACATTATGTCTCAAAGCTCATACCTTCTATTGTCATCCTTGCTATTCAAAAGTTCAAGTGCATTCACACAGACAAGTACAGCTACATGATGTTTGCCCACTCCTGATCTGGTCCATGGCATTAACAACCACTCTATAGTTGTCTTGCCTTTGCATTCTCAGGAAAAGCATGCAGCTCCATTTTCCACTTCTGAAAATGTTCTGAAAATCAATCCCTCTCATCAGCTGTGTTGCAAAGTTACGTTCACAGCAGCAGGAGGACAATAGCTTTCCAGGGGCCAGATAAAACATACCATTCTTGCTGTTGGTGGATGCTGCTGTCAAGTTCTCATCCTTATAAGATCCATCTTTGTGGAGAATGTAATGACATTGTTACCAACCAGTTTACCAGTTCAACCAATGCAAAACCCACTCCACTGATATGTGAAGTGATTCCTCACATACACACTTCACAACGAAGGGCAGGAAAAAAGTGTCTGGTCATGGCAAAGATGTTGACAAGGACCACAGCACTGCCAGGGTCCGCATTCAGTTTCCAAAAGGTTGTTGGGAGTCTGCGTTTGGTCCCTGAGAGGATTCCGATTTGTGGTTTTACCTAAGGCTGGTACGGTTGCCTTTGGAGGCACAACTGCACTGAAAGTTGAAGGTAGCTTCCTTTTAAAGTAAGCATTTGGATACTCGTTCAACTTACATGGCTGTTTTGAGATATCATCTGTGGAAAAAGTGCTGACTAATTTCAGGATGGCATACACAATGGCATAAACCAAGTACTACCAGTTCTTTGGATTTGCCAAAATCAACAGCACAATCATCTTAGCAGTAGTGCAGAACTCTCTGCTTCAATATCATTCATGTGTGGCACCCTTCAGGGCTCAGCACTAGAGCCATTATTTTTCTGAAAACATTCAGTACTTAATAATCCGTTTTTACTCTATGCAGACGACACAACTCTATGTTAGAACAAGTTTGCAGAAGTGAGCGATGATTCAACTGTTCTTTGACTTTTTTCACTGTTAAATTTTGATCAGTGTACTTTTTTCTATGAATCAACTTTTTTAAAAATGTGAAATTAGCACAAATGTATTTACAAAATGCATTAAATAATTCATACTTTTCCCAGTGATATTAACAAGTATAGAAAATATATTTCCCATCCATCCATTTTGAAATGCACAAACAAAATCAAACATAGTTTTTTTTCACAGTGTTCTTGTTGAGGTCTGTTCAGCACTATTGAACCACCTCAAAAACAATTTATATTTTAATATCCCCATGAATGTTTGCAGAAGGATGACATTTTTTATGTCAGAATATTCCAGTTAATTTGGCTTGTTTTCATGTTTACTTTATGCCTTATTTCTTGTCTTTCTGTCAGAAGTCATCTTTCATTTCAAAAACAGATGTATGTCTTAATTAAAGAGGAAATTAAACTTTAAGTCACTAAATATGAATGATACCTAATATTTAGTTCATGAAGTTGCTTCTGCTTAACACTGTGCTTGTTAACAGGCTCATTGAAATGTATTTATCCTTTGTGTTAACCTCTTGAGAAAAACATAGAACTGCTCCAGCAGTATAATGTGGATAATGAACATCACAACAGGCTAATTCACGTTTCATTTCCATATAACATTTTTTCCATTTATGATTAAGGGTGACTTATGAGAAAATATGTGTAACTTCTGACCATTGACTTCTCTAGTAGTGTTACTTGGAGAGATGGAACATAATCATTTTACAATATTTAAACACACTGAAACTTCTTTCCCACTTTTTTTTATTTGTCTTTAAATAATACCTCTCAGTGACATTTGTTGCAGTTCTATGCAGACAATGCACAAATATGCATACCTTGCTCCTACGTTACAGTTAGTCTGCAGTGTGTGATTTTTTTAAAGTTGAGTGCCAATTTTTGCAGCGCATATTGGTGTATATTTCTGATGCCCTATCTATCTCATCAGCATCTGTAGGATATTTTTTAAAAATCTACTCTTCAGGTTTACATCAGCTGAAATGTTAAAAAAAAAATTTGTCTTTCAAGAAACTACCCGGAGCGGGTTTAATTTCATATTGTGATAAAAACAGGGTTATGTGTCTGCTTTTCTCTTTATTAACTTCTGCGTTTGAACTCTAAAAGTCATCCAATCTGTGTCCAGAAGCTTTGCTGAAAAGGTGTAATAGGAACATTTCTAGGAAGATAGATGACAAAGACAAATGACATCATACCTGTTCTTACATAAAAACTACACTTTGTCTTAATAAGTCTCCTAGTTCCCTACTTCTAATGCTGCACATGACTCCCAGCCCATCTGTCTCCTCTCTCCAGGGAGACAGAGGGGAGTAGAGGGGGGAAGGAGGAGCAGGAGGAATGGAGGTAAATTAACAAGTTGCCACATGTTTCCAGGCTGTAGGTGAAAGTGGCTCTGCTGCTTTTAATTACACCTGGAAGTCACTCTCAAGGCCTTAATGTAACCAATTGGGAGAGAGCAACACACAGCAAGAGAAAAGAGGGAGTTAGAGAAAGGACAGCACTTCTCAACAGCCCTGCAACTAACAATTAAATCAGTCAAGCCACTGCTCATCAATAACTTTATTGTTTTGCTGTTTTGTTTTGCACAAGTTAAAAAAAGCTGAAAGCGACATCTTTAAATGTCTTGCTACAATCTAAACCACTCAAATGTTAATTTTTGTCACTATTTATACCGCTGTTAACACCACTATTGTGTCTATCAGTTTAGCAGAATAATGCATAACTGTTGTTGTGTCTCAGTTGCACCTCTATGTCATTTTGGTCACTGTCAGCACATAAATAAACCTAGAATCTGTGAAGCTTTGCTAGAAAAGATGTTCTGAAAGCTGGTTTCAAAATACAGCGTGTTGTAGGTGCATTAAAAACAATACGTTCTATGTATGAATATAAAATTTTATGTAAGTGAGTTTGTATCTAAGTTGGGTTTAGTGCAATTTTGAAACACTGAAATGTTGATTTACATTTCAGTAAGAAGAGACCCATTGTCCTGCAGCTAGTACACCATGGTTCAAAAGTCTAAAATAAAATATATATTATGTTAACAACATAACCAATTATAATACAGGCAATAACCAACAGCACAGAAAAAGAGTCAAGGCTAATCATTTTATAGAAAGTTGCTTAAATAATCCTTGCCAAGATTTACGTTTTAGCACTTTTTATACCATCATGCAGGTAAAGGAATACCTTTATCATTAATGTACACTTGCTGCCATCATAAACAGGAATCATAGTTGTTCTTTACAGAAGAAGTATATTTTTCAAATGAAGTATATTCTGCAAAGAATTGGCAAAAGGTAAGATCTGAGGGTTTGGGGTTTTGGGGTGTTTCTTTAGCTCTTTTGCAATTAGATGGAACAAAGGTGTTTTTATTCAGTTAATGTACAGAATTCACCTGCTTGCTGCTTACATGCTACTACTTAGCTAATAGACAGGTTTACGTTTTTTTTATTTATTCCACATATTTTTCCTGCAGTGCAGTAAAGTCTAGTGGAACTTTTTTCAGGACACAAACTTTGCATAGTTTGTTTTCCCTCTGTCTTTAATCACATATTTTTAAATTCTTTTCACACTTAATTCCATTCTCTCTTTCGCTTCTGTTCCTCTTTTCTTTCCATCCCCTCCTCTCCTTTTCACTCTCTTTGGTATAATTGGTCTCAGTGTGTTTTTCTGGTTCTATGCTACATTAATTATCACAGCAATCAGACCTGGGACAATATGGCTTTATTTGTTCCTGCGGGAGAGCACTGTGTGTGTGTGTGTGTGTGTGTGTGTGTGTGTGCGCGTATGCATGTGCAGACAGGTAATATTCACATGCATGCTAGATACAGCTGAGCACTTTTATAGCTCATTATAAGCTCTAACAAGGCATCAGTAGCTGTATGTGTGGAGCCCACTGGGAGCTGCTGTGAACACCTTCTCTCCGAGGGCAACTGAAAATACACATTGAAAAGACAGAAAAAAAAACACAATAAAGAAAGAAAACAATTATAGTGAGTTATTCTGTGCATGTCCATCTCAAATGTCAGAGGTCCACAGACAGTTTTCTAAATTTATTTTTGTTTTCTCTCTGTAGTACCTTAAACTCTTGAATGTTTCCCAGAATGTTATTAATATGAATATTAACATTACAGTGTGTAAAACACCATCGTATTTCCGTTTTCGTTCGTCCTATTTCCCATTTTTCTTATTGCTGGTGTTTTCTTAAGTTGTAGTCCATTCCACTCAAGGACACCGTACCAAATTTTAGCTCTCATTTCAAAGCAAACAAATTTGGCTGAGAGACTGCTCGGACCTCCTCCTGGTGGGACATGCCCGGAGCACCTCACCCAGGAGGCGCCCAGGAGGCATCCTTGTCAGATGCCCGAACCACCTCAGCGGGCTCCTTTAGATGTGGAGGAGTAGCGTCTCTACTCTGAGCCCCTCCCGGATGGCTGAACTTCTCACCCTATCTCTAAGGGAGAGGCCAGCCACTCTTCGGAGAAAGCTGGTCTCCGAAGGGTAGCTTCGGAGGCCAGCTTCACCGCATCACTGCGGCTGCAGCACCAATCCGTCTGTCGATCTCCGGTTCCCTTCTCCCATCACTCGCGAACAAGACCCCGAGATACTTGAACTCCTCCACTTGGGGCAGGAACTCATCCCCGATCCAAAGTGGGCACTCCACCCTTTTCCGGCTGAGAACCATGGCCTCAGATTTGGAGGTGCTGATCCTCATTCCCGCTGCTTCTCACTTGGCTGCGAACCGTTCCAGTGCGAGCTGGAGGCCCTCACTCGATGAAGCCAACAGAACCACATCATCCGCAAAAAGCAGAGATGAGATTCTGAGACCACGAAAGTGAAAGCCCTCCGCCACTTGGCTGCGCCTAGAAATCCTGTCCATAAAAGTTATGAACAGAATCTGTGACAAAGGGCAGCCCTGGCGGAGCCCATCACCCATCTGGAACAAGTCCGACTTATTGTCGGCAATGCGAACCAAGCTCTTGCAACGGTTGTACAGGGATAGAATGGCCCATAGCAATGGGCCAGACACCCCATACTCCCGCAGGACCTCCCACAGGACACCCCGAGAGACACGGTTGAATGCCTTCTCCAAGTCCACAAAACACATGTAGACTGGTTGGGCAAACTCCCATGCACCCTCAAGTATCCT